>NC_136801.1:36869653-36890784 GCF_951216825.1 Electrona antarctica | reverse complement strand
CCAGCCAGCTACAAACAACGAGCGGGGGTCAGCGTCATTATTCCGGCGGCGCGTTGGTCCGACTCACCCCTTTACTAACCCTGTCCCTGAACCTATAGACCATGATCTGATGGTCTGAGGTTGACACTAATGGGCTTGATGGGTGGACTTAATCCCCTCAAAGGTAATCACACTTTAATCATTTACCTCCCTCCAGACACCTACCTCAGAGGTGACTAGATTAAGCCAGACTAAATCTAAATATAAGATTGAGAAACTTTTAGTACTTCTAGTAAGACTAAATCTTAATTGCCCAGACTCTTCTTCAACAAAGATGGCGAAAGCAAACATTCTTTGTTCGGTACTCATACAATAGTATGGTACAAAACACTGAAGTCCTTAAACCAGAAACCTAACCGCACGCAAAGCCCTTCAAGGGACCCCTGGGGGTCCCTCGCTTTGAGTAACACTACTCGCCTAAGACAGTCTAAACTATTTTCCGTAATAATTTTCAGGGCCATAAGATACATGTGTACTAGTCTGTACACATGGCGTCACAGCCCAGAATGAAAACGGGTCCTGGAAATAAAGGTGTGCGATAACACAATGTTTCTTCTGTTCCTGAAGAAACAGTGTGGGCTCGAGTAGCTCTCTACTACGGAGGTTCCCAAACCTTTTCATGTCAAGGACCCCCAAATTGACACTCATCAGCCCACGGACCCCCCATTAGAAAATATATGCCAAAGACCCGCATAGGAGAAGATTTTTACGGCAGTGATTCTCAACCTTTTTATTTTCACGGACCCCCGGTTTGACCTGAATTAGGCTACGGTGCCCCATTTAATGGCATTTCTATCTCTGGGACCCCGATGCATATTGTAAAATCAAAGTTAATTTAACGGGTCCATTTGGTTCCATTTGTACACTCTCTGAGTTACAGACCCATTCGGTTCCAAACTCTCATTTAGCAGGGGACCCCCTGGAACTCTCTCAAGGACCCCTAGGTGTCCCCGGGACCCCACTTTGGGAACCACTGCTCTACTTGATGGTGATGTGTTGACCCACATGACGTCACAGCCCAGTAGCCCACCAACAGTAGCGACAACATTGCTATACCATATTATATTATCCTACACTATTACATTCATTATTGTTATTGCTGCTATTGTATTTGCCTGCATCTCTTTCCTTGTCTATCTTTCTTCTATTTTCTTTCTTTCTATTGCCCTCTTGAGACAACTTGTTGTGATTTAAATAATTAAATACAATTTAATAAGGGCCAATAACAATCGTGGGCTATACTCAAGCCCACCACTAGAAAATAATGCTCCTGAAGAAACAGTGTGGGCTCGAGCTAGCTTGCTACTCCATGATTATGATGATGTATGTGTGTTAGCCTTAGAGTATATATGAATAGAGACGGCACCCGAGTTCTCCTCCCATCCACTTGCATTAAGTTGCTCACAAGCGCATGAGGCGATTTCACTGTGCATTCTGGGTATAGGAACAGAGTGCATTCTGGGATGGATTGGGCCCAAAACACATGAACGCGCTGCCGCTGACTATCATTGCAGGCATTCAGCGTTCACGTGTCATCGTGAACGTGCACAATGATAGTCAACGGACCAGCACGTTCATGTGTTTGGGCCCACGCTGCAATATCAAATTCGGCCACTATGTCCATTTCGCCTCAGGGTTTCATCCGGGTGCCGTCTCTATTCATATATACTCTAAGGTGTTAGCATTCAAACACGCCGTTCACTATGAGGAGACATTTATCATCCAGGTGAAAACCACGATGTTCATACTAATTGATTTCCACCTGTTCAACCGGGAATCACAGAGGGGAGATAGAGCTGCAAAGGTGGGGAGAAAAGAATGATGAAACACAGGATTCAAGTCTTGAAAGGAATTAAGCAAGGATTTAGTTGTATAGGGGGGGGGGCTATGTCTGATGAAATGTTGGGTTATTTAGTGAGCAGGAGGGATGCGCAGAGAATGTTACCGGGGCATGGGGCCCGAGGAAGGTCTCCAAGACCCAGACGTTGCTTCGAGAGTAAAACTTTTCTATTTGTATGCCGTGCAAGTTGGCAGTGTGCAGGTTTCTTATTTTATTGTTGATTAGACCCGGTGCCAGGCTGTGGAGCACTGAGTCGGTAACGATGGAAGTTGGAGATCCATGTCACACATGTCATCCATGTCATGCAATACCCGTTGTACCCGTGTCAGAGTCTGTGGTGCCTTTTATGCCCATATATGGAGATTTCTGTATCCGTCTCTCTGTGTCCAATTATTCCTACATATGGAGTTCTGTGTCAGGCATGCCCAAATATGCCTGTGATGTGTTGTGATGTCAGGCAGCTGCCGCAGGGGATTTGTCACTCCATTGCCGATAAACTGTCAGTAACTGCCACTAACAACCGTGGCGGTGCCGGGAGGGGGCTTCGGCTGCCGCGGGGGGGGGGGGGGGGGGGGGGGGCAGCTGCCGGTTAACTGCCGCAGAAGCTTTTTGACTGCACTCCCTGTGGGGGTACGGAAAGCATGTGTCGAATTTGAAGTCGGTGGGGCGAACGGTTCTGGAGTTACGTGCGTGTACAGACAGAAGTACAGACAGACAGAGACGTGGTACATTTATAGATAGATAACGCCATTCGCCTGCTGGCTGCTCTTCTTTTGTTTTATGGACTTCGAGCGTCGCAGTGCGCTTTTACAGGAGATGCGGGGCGTATGCCGTTGGATTTCTAACACCTAGAGTGTTAGAATTATTTCAACATAAAATGCTGCATTCAATTTCAGGAGAGTTCTGAAATAAGGTAATTCTCTTTTAATGCTGCCTTCGGGGTCATGGAAAGAATTTGCATTTATTCCACCGTCATAGCAAACGCTGTATGGTCTGGGCTAGAGCACTTTTTTACAGACGGGTGAAAAGGGCAATGGGCTCAAGCTCCCTGGGATGTTTATGTGTGCACGTGCCTGAGCCAAGAACCTCAGAAGTAGAGATATTTTTCCAAACCAAAGCAAGGGGGTCTGAGAAACCCCTGAGAATGTTTCACTTTCAGAGAAACCTATTTCCTGCATAATTCTCTCATATTAATGGAGATGTCTGCAGGTGTGCCTTGAGATTTTGACTTTGGCTCATTGGTGTGCCAAAGGATGCAGACCTGGATTTTGCAGACGATTATTTAGCACTCCTATCACACACACACGCACCAACAGATGCAGGAAAAATCTTCCAAGCTATAGAGAAAGCAGCTGCTTCGCTTGGGCTCAAAATCAACGCATCAAAAAACCAAGGTAATGAGAATCAACAATAAAAACAACTCCCCAGTAACCATGGACCAAAATCAACTAGAGGAGGTAGCCAGCTTTACGTATATACCTATAGGAAGCATAATTGCTGCGGACGGGAGGATCGGAGGAGGATGTCAGTTCCAGAATCGGAAAAGCAAGGATCACATTCAACATCTTAAATAAAATCTGGAAAGCAAAAAAAACATATCACGCGAGACCAAACTGCAAAATCTTCAACTCAAACATCAAATCCACCCTATATACAGCTCTGAAACCTGGAAGATAACTATACCAACATACTCAACAAAATACAGACATTCCTCGACCGCAGGGACGGATTAACCCCCATGAGGGCCCCTGGGCCGGTAATATTTGAAGGGCCCCCATAGCGCGCGTGCGCGCAACATTTTCGTGTTTTTCTGTGTTTTTATCATCTTTTTAACCTAAATTTAACAAAATCAACAGCCAATGAAGGGCCCCAGGAGCCCTTTTCAGGACGTCAAACCTAGTACCTTACGGTCTAATTTCCCCGAAGGGTCCCTGAGAGCCAAGGGCCCCTGGGCCATGGCCCCACTGGCCCAATGGCTAATTTGTCCCTGCTCGACCGCTGCCTCTGACGCCTCCTAATACTCTTCTGGCCCAACACCATCTCCAACCTGTGGGGACCTCACTACTAACGACACAATAGAAACACAGATCAGGAGGAGGACATGGACATGGATAGGATAGGACACACACTGCGAAGACATAACAGATCAATCACAAAACATGCACTAACTAGCCTTGGTCCAGTGCGTCAGCGAGTCTCTCACTGACGCCCTGTGGGGATCGCCTCCGCTGCTCTTGAACAAAAATGTCCCATTGTCGTGGAGGGTTTAGAACTCCCCGAAAATAAACAAAACCAGGTAGCTACTCACCAAAAAAAAAGCTTGCTAGACCTAGGAAAAAGTATATTCTCCAGGCTGGGGAAGCGTCTCAGGTCCCCAGCTTCTCTCTAAAATATGCACTATTTTTTTTGTCATGAAATAAAATGCATGCAAGTGGATCGGCGCAAGCGGTACATTGCTTTATTAAAATGGCACAAAGTGCATTTTAGAGAGAAGCTGGGGACCTGAGACGCTTCCCAGCTCGGGGAATAGACTTTTACCATGAAGGCTTTGTTTCGGTGAGTATAGTTACGTCATTTTGTTTATTTCGGGGAATTCCAAACCCTCGCACGGCAGTGGGAAATTTGCTAGAGAGCAGTGGAGGTGTGCCCAGCAGGGCGACAGTGAGAGACTCGCTGTCGCACTGGACCAGGGCTATGCACTAACATGGAATCCCTGACGCACTGGACCAGGGCTATGCACTAACATGGAATCCCTGACGCACTGGACCAGGGCTATGCACTAACATGGAATCCCTGACGCACTGGACCAGGGCTATGCACTAACATGGAATCCCTGACGCACTGGACCAGGGCTATGCACTAACATGGAATCCCTGACGCACTGGACCAGGGCTATGCACTAACATGGAATCCCTGACGCACTGGACCAGAGCTATGCACTAACATGGAATCCCTGACGCACTGGACCAGGGCTATGCACTAACATGGAACCCCTGAAGCACTGGACCAGGCCTATGCACTAACATGGAACCCCTGAAGCACTGGACCAGGCCTATGCACTAACATGGAACCCCTGAAGCACTGGACCAGGGATATTCACTAACATGGAATCCCTGACGCAACTGGACCAGGGCTATGCACTAACATGGAATCCCTGACGCACTGGACCAGGGCTATGCACTAACATGGAACCCCTGAAGCACTGGACCAGGGCTATGCACTAACATGGAATCCCTGACGCACTGGACCAGGGCTATGCACTAACATGGAATCCTTGACGCACTGGACCAGGGCTATGCACTAACATGGAACCCCTGACGCACTGGACCAGGGCTATGCACTAACATGGAATCCCTGACGCACTGGACCAGGGCTATGCACTAACATGGAACCCCTGTCGCACTGGACCAGGGCTATGCACTAACATGGAACCTGGCAGGGCGTCAGTGAGAGACTCTCTGACGCACTGGACCAGGGCTATGCACTAACATGGAGCCCGCAAGGCCAGAGGAAGATAGCAAGGCCTATAGAGCCACCTGGAGAAGAACCACAGAGCAGGAGATGAAGGCACACGGGCTGTCATGGCAACAACTGGAGCGGAGGGGATGGAGGAGCCTCATCAATGGCCTATCTTCCTCAGGGAATTTAAAGGCCTAAGTAAGTAAGTCATTGCGTGCCGAGGCCACGGAAAACTTTGATAAGCACTGTTGCCACAGGATGGCTATTATTGACATATAATTGAAGTGTATCGTGGGTATGTTTCTGTGCTGTGATGTAGAGAGAGCAGAGTGTGCGTGCGTGCGTGCGTGCGTGCGTGCGTGCGTGTCATTACTTACAGTAGGAGCTAAATGAGTTGTGGGCAATCCTCTGACAGTCCTTGACACGTCTTGTTTGCTTTGCATATTGGCTGCATCCATCAACGGCCCCGTGTCCGTGAACACACGCCAATGACACTGAGTGGGCTTGATGTGTTTACTGCTCGCTGACAAAGGGAAAGAGTTTCAGCGAGTGTTCGACCCTCTCTGATGTTCAGACACTGAGCTTGCGCCAAGCGAGAGAAAAAACAACCGGTCAAGACACCACACACATCAAAATAAGGGTTGAAAGGGGACAAACCTTGGCAATGCGCGATAAATAAATGTATTAATCCCGGCGGGGATTGTGTTAAATAAAAGTATATTGGCAAAAGAGGGGGGATTCAAAAGAGGTCAAACAGGAAAATAAAAATGCAAAATATCTTATTTACATATGCCTGAGCTAAGATACTGAAAAGGTGCGTGAGCGTAGCAGCAGTGCTCTGCATGATATACTTATGAGCATTAGTTGAGTTGAATTAACAAAACCAAAAACAGAACTCGTCAGTGCGTTGCGAATGGGATCAGGTGCAATGTTGTTTATGGCAGTAAATTTCCATTTTAGTTTAGTCATAGTCTTTGTAATGAAACTTTATTTAGTGACTACTGACTACTAGATTTTAGTCGACTAAATCTACAGTTGATTTAGTTGACTAAAATGTATTTTGTCGGGCCTTGATGGCGTCGTAAACGCTGCGACACGTTGTGAGCTTGTAGATCGGCTATTTTCAGCATGCAACCAAGTGTAAAATGACTCATACTGGGGCAGAGCATTCCTTTTCAATGGGAGTCACGTGGTTTTGACGAAACAGCTTTGCTTGATGGCTCTGTTCCAGCTCTGTTCTGTTCTGGCCCCCTCACCCCTTCGAGCAAGGCTGTTTCGTCAAAACCATGTGACTCCCGCATTGAAAATTAATTGTGAGCCCCCCCCCCCCCCCCCCCCCGCAGTGTGATCGAGACCCAAGGAAGGGCTATGAACAAAACAAGTCAAAATTGTCCCTGGTATAATCCACTGGTATAGGCCTCTTGAATCTCCACAAACTCCAGGCATTTTGGAGGGTTTTTATTCCTGTTGTCAAAAACACACGCACGCACGCACGCACGCACGCGCACGCGCACACGCACACACACACACACACACACACACACACACACACACACACCATGCAATCACATTGCTCCTTATTCTATTTTAATCTCAAGTATGGCCTAACCTAACCTACCCCTGATCGAACCACTGCTGGACCCCATGCAGTGGCCCATTGATCCGATCAACAGGGAGTCCCTCTCACTCTGTCTCTCTCTGTCTCTCACTGTCTCTCTCTCTGTCTCTCACTCTGTCTCTCTCCGTCTCTCACTCTCCGTCTCTCACTCTGTCTCTCACTCTGTCTGTCTCTCTCTCTCTCTCTCTCTCTCTCTCTCTCTCTCTCTCTCTCTCTCTGGGCTGGGGTTTTCGGCCCGGACCTCTTCCCCGAAGGGTTGTTGGAGGTCGGAGGTTGTACAAGAGGCCAATCGACAAGCGAGCGGCCGACCTCCAGTGGAGGATTGTGCATGGGGCCATCGCCACTAATAGACACCTGACCAAGCACAGGGGAGGGCTGTCCTTTCTGTTCACAACCAGAAACGCTTGCACATTATTTTGTTTACTAAGTGTACAAGGCTAAAAAGTGTTTTTGATTTGTTAGAGTGGTGGTTTTTAGGACTAGGCAAAGGTTTTTCTTTTGAGAAATTTATTTTTGGTCCAAAGTATGCTGCAGCAAGGAAGATGGTGCATACGATGTTAAACGTCATGTCTGGTATGGAAAAGCTCGCAATCTGGATCACCAGAAGGAACAAGCTAAAGGGGGCTGGGTCTATAGATTCAGTGCAAGTTCTAACGGGGATGGTGGCTGCCAGACTTAGGGTAGAACATACTAACAAACAATCTGGAAGGCTTTGTTCATATTTGGGCTGTTGGGGGGGTGTTATGCTTACCACAGGAAGAGGGAGAGCTGGTCCTTTGCTTAAAAAAACGAAAACAAAAAAAACTCTGTATCTTATCCTTGTACTGCGTAGCTGATTGAGGGTGGAACTATTTTGTTTTGCCTTTCTGTAATAAGATGAGCTGATTTGGAAAGCTGTGGTTTTAATAAAGAGCTTTTAAAAATCAAAAAAATCTCTCTCTCTCTCTCTCTCATCAGGGTGAAGTGCAGGGACCCAGCGGAAGCAAAGGATGGTTTGTTGAATTAGACTTTATTAGACCCTCATTACGGGTCCATTTGGTTCCATTTTACGCTTTCAATTGTACAATTATTGTTAGTTACTTAATTTAGGATTAATTAATGGAATTGTGGACAAAATATTATGCAACGCTAACAAAATATTCTTTGGTTTTGAGAGGCTACATCTCGTCAATGTGTGGTCCATGGCTCAAATGCTGACGAAATAATGTGCCTTGACATGAAAACCGTCCGTCCCTCTCTCTCTCTCTCTCTCTCTCTCTCTCTCTCTCTCTCTCTCTCCTTCCCTTCTATAATAGGCCAGATTCTCTGTATGACGGGACCTTAATTGCCCGAGTTAACAATGTGTGCTTCACGCTGCCACCGTTTCATATTATTATTCAAATCCTTCATCCCCCCCCCCCCCCCCACCCCCCAACCCCTCATACACCTTATCCACCCAAATGATGGAAAGTGCGGGAGCATAAATACGGCCAATAACAGCGCCGTACGGTGCCGGATCAGAAGTGGTGAATCCCTAAATGATGTTCTAAAAAGCTTGCAGAGTGACTTCAATGAGGTGAGAGGGTTCATTGGAGAGAGAGAGAGAGAGAGAGAGGACAGTGCTCCGGCGCATCGGCACTCTGTAAGCTCACAACGTGTCAATCTCATATATGTTCTATAGGGCATGGGTGAGACAGCGCTACAATGCACTGTAGTGACACAGTGCTATGCCTGCACAGCAGAGCGCCAAACATCGTGGCTTGCTTCAGAGACAAGGGAAGAAAGAAGAAGTAACTAACTACATTTACTCAAGTACTCAAGTACTCAAATACAGATACCGGTAAATCCAGGGGCTCTTGACATGAAAAAGGTTGAGATAGAAACATATAGGTTTTTTTTGTAACTGTCATGAATTAGAAGACTTTTTTTTTCCTGACCTCAGGTCCTCATGGATTAAGTACAATTTTGACACTTATTTACTTTATTTACTGGGTATTGTAGGCCTATTTCAAAATGTCAGTGATTTTACTAATACCCCATTTACATGTCAATAATGTCATGCAAATATTGCTCTTTTGCATAGCCCCTCTACACGCTGCACAATGTGACTCATTTTGAGCTTGTAGATCCTCCATTTTCAAAAAGATTTCCGATATCCATCTGAAAACGTGTGAAAAGGGACATTCTGCACAACATCAACACAATCATTCCCGGGATTCCTTCAAAATAGAAGCTCTGGGGTGCCGGAAAGAAATGGCCGCTTTTAGTCTGATCAAAACCACGGAGAGCACCCTGGATTAGGAGAGATGAGGAATTCTTTCTGCCGCGCTAACAGCTAAGTCAACGGTAAGCTAATATGACTGCAGAGTGATGCGTACGGTGGCCGAGTCGGACTGAAAAATTAAAAAAAAGGAAAAAATTCAGAATATTCTTCTCTCGCCTGGTATCATTGAGGCTGCGCTATAGGACGTGTACACACGTCCTATGCAGGCGTCGGTTGGAATCCCTAGGACGTGTGGCCACGTCCTAGGGACGGAATGTGGTAATGATGAGCACGTTTGGTACTTTTGGATTCTGGACTTTTACTTGTAACAGAGTATTTCTTACTTAACCCATTTAGACCTGAGAACAGATTTTATAAATGTCTTCTAAATCACAGTTTTCAGAAAAACCTGTTGTTTCTATAATTTTTATATCAGTGGTCCTCAAACTATTCAATGTCAAGGACCCCCCAAATTATATGTAATTGGCCGTGGTCCCCCACTCTCAAAGCATGTTGTTCCAAGGACCTCCCGAAAACAAAGATTTGAGTTTAAAGCGTCCACTATAGGGGAAAGAATATATACATTCAAAGATTTGCGTCACATTTGTCAAAAGAATAGCAGATATACGAGCTCGTAGCGCGGCACTGCTAAGGTATATAATAACTAATGGTTAAAAAAGCTAGAGCGACACAGATATGATCCCGTCCTAAATGGGTTAAGTAGTCAAACTACTTTTTTCCCCTCGCCCCACCACTGGAAGAACGAAGCGAGCGCAGACATTACGAGAGAGGGAGATGAGAAGAGAGAGAGAGAGAGAGAGAGAGAATGTGTAACGGGGAGAGCGAGATTGAATGTCAAAAATGAGCGGCGGCAATGAGGGTGGCGAGCCCACGAATCCCCCCCCCCCCCCCCCCCCCAACAACCACCACCACCCACGTCGAACACTGTAATACTGCTATGAAGGACCAAATGACCGGGGAAGATGAAAGGACGACAAATATATATATATATGTTCCAGCGGAAATTAGTTATTTTGGGAAGGCTCTTGCGCTGTTCCTCTGAAATGGGAGGAATGTCTTCATCAAAACGCCATACAGGCCCTGCGGATAGCCAAATTGAAAACGTGCCTTTGAAGGAAGCAAGGAATTATGTAAATTATTATGTCTCCCCCTTCATAATACTGTGAATATCCCACCCGCGCTCATGTCCATATTCCCATCAGCCCCATGTGTTCCATTCCATCTACCCCTATATGTTCCATCGGTTTGGGTTTGAGGCTGCGGCTGGAGCTTTTGATTGATTGATTGATTGATTACTTTTTTTAAATTTTGTGGCTTTCGCCTTTATTTTATATTTTTTTTATGGAGGGACAGACAGTAGGCTGACAGGAAATGGGGAGAGAGATGGGGGAAAGACATGCAGTAAAGGCCGTCGAGATCAGGAGTCGAACCTGCGGCACACTGCCAGACTGGATTACCAGCCAAGGTGCCTGGCCCATTGAGCCATGGCCCAGGCCGATTGATTACTTTATTAACAGTTTGCAAAAAGAATAAGCACAGAAGAGTACAGTTTAATACAAATATAATGCTTAAAATGATCAAACACAAGAAAGCCTTATATGGCTTATTGTTTCCTCCGGGGTCCTGTGTATTCAATTCATTGAAACATTAACACACTAAAAACGAATCAAAAAGAAGAAGAAAAAAACAAAGGGGCACGGAGGCACAGTTGGTACTTCGTAGTAATGTCGTCTCACAGCTGGGTTCGTTTCCCGCTGTGCACGTTGTATAGGCCTGGGGGGGCGTGTTCTCTCCTCCGCGTCATCAGTGCCCATACCCTAGGTGGGGTTGGCGACAGGGCCTTTCTGTGTGGAGTTTGCATGTTCTCCCCGTGTCCCCCTAGGGTATAGGTACCCTCACAGAAAACATGCAGTAATCCATAAACTACCTCCCCCTGGCCAGCCGGGGCGCCTGATGGAGGGGAAATAAACTGGTCGGAGTAACGTGTTCCTTCCACGTCCAACTGAGGAAATCCCCCCCTGTCAGGTGAAAAGAAGCAGCTTGGACTCCTCATGCATTGAAGGAAGCATTAGTTCAGTCCCCAGGTTGGCAGAGGAAGTGTAGTGCCCAGGATTACATTAGATAATTGACACTGGGTGAAAAAAAATGGGTTGAAAAAAAATTGTGGGATAAAAATGTAATTTAAAAAGAAAGTACGTTAAACAGTTCCTATCGTGATAGGCTTGGGTTTATTAGCCCATTCTGGGCGGGAACCCCTTTTGGTGTTAGCATTATGTTATGCTTTAGCTATTGAAAAATAGCAGACCTACAAGCTCATAGCGACTGACATATAGAAACATAGCTTTTTCAGAAAACTGTCAGGATGTAGAAGACATTTTTAGAATCTGATCTCAGGTCAAAATGGGTTAGAGGGGCCAGTTCCGAATTGCAGCCACTTGTATTTATTGCTCTTTCAGTGTTGTCGTTGGCATTAGTGTTGAGGGAACATATTGGGATGAAGTGACATGGAATGACGTAACAGAGCTGAGGGAATAACATGATTTAACCCATGTAGGCCTGACCTCGAAATTTAATACAATTATTCTAAATCCTCCAGTTTTCTGAAATAAATATTTTCATGATTTTTCAAAAATAGCAGACCTACAAGCTCGTAGCGCGCCACTCGGTGGCGCGCTATGAGCTTGTAGATCTGCTATTTTTCAATAGCTAAATTATAACAATGTTTAAAACACCTAAAGGGGTTCCCGCCCAAAATGTGTTAACCCATTTAGGACTGAGATCAGATTCTACAAATGTCTTCTATATATCAGAGGTTCTCAAACTATTTCATGTCAAGGACCCCAGAAATCATAATGCAATCGGCCGCCGACCCCCATCTGAAAATATGTTGTTTCAGGGACCTCCCCAGAAGCAAAGGTTTTAGTTAAAAACTTTCTCTGTGAAAGCATACATTCAAAGATTTGCACCACATTGGCACAATTTTTCAAAAATAGAAGATCTACGAGCTCGTAGTGCGGCACACGGTGCCACGCTATGAGCTTGTAGATCTGCTATTTTTCAATAGCTAAAGTATAATATAATGCTTAAAACACCAAAAGAGGTTCCCGCCCAGAATGGGTTTAACTCATTCGCCGCCAAAACCGCCATCTGGTGGCTGAATTGTGTACTTGATGCAGGGCCGCTGTCGTTTACTTCGATGTTAACCGTCTTATTTTGAAAGGTGTTTCACTCGGAAACTGAGAATCAGGAAGTGAATTATCGCTATGTAACATCACTCTAACCAATCCCATGGGATAGAACCTGTAACTCCAGCCCTCGGAGTTGAATTACATGGCTGAGCAGAAAACTTTACACACATTTTGATTACTTGACTTTTCTATACCTTAAAAAACAAATCACACCCGTGTGTGGACATTCAGACCCCCGGGAACATGCCCAGGAGGCCGGGTCCGGCGAGCCGCCCCACATCCGAAACAGTTGAGAAATGACAAGAGTTATCTTCAACTAGGATGAAAAACAGTTTTTTCCCAAGTGCAGTGAGGCTCATAAACGAACTGCGCCCCCTCCCCCCCCTCCCCCGGCAAAACTGAATGAAGCGTTGGACTGAACTGGACAAATAATGCACTTTTGATGCACAACAGCACTTTAAAAAACGGTGCTGGGAACGTTTTGTTTTTAAGGATAGCACCATGCCACTTTATTTATTTATAGGTTGTGCGTGGTGTTGGTAATTCTTAACTTTTCCATATGAATTGCATGTCATCATACATACTGGGGCTCTTTTTAAATGTTTTAGTTTTTAGCTTGTGTTTTTTAAATAGGCTCTATGTTTTATGTTGCACTGCCAATAACTGAGGGGAAACGGTATTTCATGTTCTTTTGTATGCAAGTACATAAGAAAATGACAAATAAAGTGATTCTGATTCTGATTCTGATCGTTTGGGGGTTCCCTCTACTGTATACTGTACTGTCACTGTACAGTCACACCCGAAATCACGTAGCCTAATGGCTGCTAAAAAAACGGAGCTTCCCATCATGCAGCTGTACACAGTGTGAAGCTCAACAGCGCCACTTTGTCACCTGTTGGTATACTCTAGTCTAAACAGAGATAGGGACAGACATCCCCATTGCTGTTCCTTGCAGTGGCTGCACCACTCAAAAAGAAGAAAAGAAAAATCTAAAATGTGTTTATGAACTCCAAAACAATGCTCACAGCAGGCCCGATATTGTGAAACACTTTGTTTAAAGGACACTAGGAATACAGCCCGCGTAACTTTGTTTTGTTTACTTTGTTGGAGTTCAGTTTCTGCCAATTAGCAAAACAACATTTTTTTTTGTGTCAGTGGTTACCACCCCCTCAGCTGAATTCCAACTATATAAGTGATTTGCCAGGCCTGGAGGCCACAAGTTCCAATTGGCTCCCGGCTCGTGTGAATCGTTAGAGACACATGTGCACATTGGCAGCGCTACACTTGTGCAGTGAGTAGATTCACTTCTGTGGCATAGTTGAACCCTGGCAAAGCTGCCCACATCTTTGGTGCTCTATAGCGGGTCAAATGTTTTTGTTTTGTTAGTGTGCTCCACAATGATGTTACATTGCAGTGGTAGAAAGTAACTAAGTACATTTACATAAGTACTATACTTATTTTTGTAAATTATACAATTTTGTTTTCTAATTTATGGAACTCCTATATTTAATTAAAATATAATTGTCTCCACCAGGCCGAAGGCATGGGGAGAGAGTATGTTTTGCACTCCGTCCGTGTGTGTGTGTGTCCGTCCGTGTGTCCGTGTGTCCTTCCGTCCGTCCGTTACCAGCTAATCTCCGGCACCGTTAACCCGGTCGATGCCAAACTTTGCACACACGCTCCCTGGATGCCAACGATGAACCTCTGCCCCACATTTTCCAGAACGGCCTGTTATAGCGCCACCATGAGGCAGCTTTTCACATGTTTTACCTAAAACTGCACCGATCTGCGTGAAACGTTGCATGCACACTCCCTAGAGGCCAAGGACAAACCGTTGACCTGCATTTTCCGCATCTGCCTTTTATAGCGCCACCAGGAGGCCGACTTTTGTAAAACACATTTTTTGATATTACTCCTCCAGATTCTGTCCAAAAATATCACAAATCGTTACACACTATCTCTATGGTCATGTGCTCAAGTCGGATCTGTCCGATATTTCATATTCCATCCTAATTGGCTATAATTAGCTTTCACAGTTTGCAAGATTGCCCCGTTTTGAACAAAAGCCTCAAATCAGGAACGCAGCATGCAATTTACGTGAAATCTTTCACACATTTTCTTACTAGGCTGAGGAATATATCCCACCCTTTTCACATTGGCCTGTTATAGCGCCACCAACAGGTTGATTTTTGCAAAACACATTTTTGGAACAAAATGCCTCAAAAACATGTTTATATTAATCCTAAACAATTTGCCAAACATCTCACACAGTCCTATCCTCCTGGTGGAGACCTGTGCCCAGAAGGGCACTTTTTCTAGTTGAATTCTGTTTTTAATTCAATCCCCCCAAAAAAATGTGTCTCTGTGACACATGTAGAGGCCACAATCTGCATTCAAAGTAAAAGTTCGTAATAGGCCTTATGCAGCCGACACTTCCGCGTTCAGCTTGGGCCGCCGGAACACTTCCGGTTGGCAGAAACTCATTCACTGTGAACGTACGGTCGTGATTTTGTAGGAATAAAGTTCAGTACTTTATACAACACTATTTCATTGTCTCCACCAGGCCGAAGGCATGGGGAGAGAGTATGTTTTGCACTCCGTCCGTGTGTGTGTGTGTCCTTCCTTCCGTCCGTCCGTCCGTCCGTCCGTCCGTCCGTCCGTTATCAGCTAATCTCCGGCACCGTTGGCCCGATTTATGCCAAATTGTGCACACACACTCCCTGGATGCCAACGACGAACCTCTGCCCCAAATATTCCTCAACGGCCTGTTATAGCGCCACCATGAGGCCGATTTAGGCAAAACACATTTCTGTAGATAACTCGTACACATTTTATCCATACATCACACAATTCGGAATACACTATCTCCATTGTCATGTGATCAACACAGATCTGCACAATTTCCCATCTTCCATCCTGATTGGCTAAGATTGGCTTCCAAAGCTCACATGATTGATCCGTTTCGAACAAAATGCCACAAATCACAAACACAGTGTCCAATTTCCATCAAATTATACACGCACATTTCCACTAGGCCGAGGACGACATTTTACCTATAACTGCATCGACAACTTATGTATACGCACTCCCTAGAGGCCATGGAAAAACATTTTCCCTGCATCCCTCCACATCTGCCGGTTATAGCGCCACCATGAGGCCGATTTCTGCAAAACACATAGTCGCACAGATTTCATCCAAATCTCACGCAAATCGGTACACATGATCTCTGTAGTCATGTGATCAAGACGAGCCTGTTGGATTTCTCAGAATCTACACTGATTAGCTAAGATTGCCTTCCAAAGTTTTCAGGAGTAGCCCGTTTTGTACAAAATGCTGCACATGTCCTGCTCATCCAGAATTCTATCCTCAGAGATGCTATGAGTGATCTGGCTCTGCATTTCCTCAACAAAATGAAGAAAATTGTTGCAAGAAACAAAAAAACATGTTTATATTACTCCTAAACATTTTGCCAAACATCACACACACTCCTATCCTCCTGGTGGAGACCTGTGCCCAGAAGGTCACTTTTTCTAGTTTGATAATGTGATGCCATAGTTTTTCATAGTTTGTATTATTTGTGTTGCGACGTTGACATGATGACATGAGTTAGAAACGTCTTAAATCTCCTGTTAAAAACGAGAGCTCTTCATAGATTTCTCTGTTGTTGCCATGTCCGCATGTTATAAGCGACTTGGGGCTTGGCTTATTTTCATAGACCTGATTGCTTATTTCTCACACACAATCTGGCGACAGCTACCTCTCGTCTCCAGTTGTTATACAAGGTGCTGCCACACGGTCGAAAGAGCTGCGCACGTTCTCGGCTGCGCGCAGCTTAAAGCTTGAGTTTTTAGACAGCTGGTGGATGGAAATTAAGCTCCACCTCCGCTGAATTCTTGCGCGACGGCCAGATTCCCGGAAATGCTCTCCTCCGCTCAAGTCTTCCGCGGAGGTGGAGCTTCTTTTCCATCCACCAGCTGTCTAAAAACTCAGAATTTAAGCTGCGCGCAGTTTAAGAAGTGCGCAGCTTAAGACCGTTTTGCGCTATGGTGTGGAGACGGTGACACAGCAGCGTAACAACCGGTGTTGCCAGATTGTGTGAGAGAAATAAGCAATCAGGTCTATGAAAAGAAGCCACTCCACAAATGAGCTACTATAATACTTCATATTTATATACTAAGACTATAACATCGGCAGCTACTTGAGAATAGCAGATCTACAAGCTCACAATGCGTCGTTGTGAGCTTGTAGATCAGATTTTTTTTTCCAAAATAGTTTTTGTTTTATACAAATAAAAAATAAAAACCTGGCACAAAACATTCAGATGGGGGTCCGTGTGCACAAATACATGGGGGTCCTTGGCTTTATGACAATGTTTGAGCATAATCACAGGTTTAAACAACATTAGGGAACAAGCCTAAATAAGCATACACTTCAGAAACAAGCCCCGAAAAACGCAACCTAACCTGTCAATATTTTCAAGCAACTTTACTGAAAAACAAGACCAAAGTCGCTTATAACAAGCGGACATGGCAACAACGGAGAAATCTATGAAGAGCTCTCGTTTTTAACAGGAGATTTAAGACGTTTCTAACTCATGTCATCATGTCAACGTCGCAACACAAATAATACAAACTATGAAAGACTATGGCATCACATTATCAAATGAAATAGTGTATAAAGTACTGAACTTTATTCCTACAAAATCACGACCGTACGTTCACAGTGAATGAGTTTCTGCCAACCGGAAGCGTTCCGGCGGCCCAAGCTGAACGCGGAAGTGTCGGCTGCATAAGGCCTATTCAAAATTGACTTGAGTAAATTCAAACTAAAATATTGCAATCAACATGTAATTAAAGTACCAAAAGTAGACTCAATATGCAGAATGTCCCACGTCAGGTTTTCAAACGTCTAAAAAATATTTTGAAAATTGCCGATTGACAAAGCTCACATTGCGACTCATCCGGCTATTTTCAATAGGTTAATGTATGTTTTGTAATAATAATTAAAATCTACAACGTAACTAAAGTTTTCAAAGGGATGTGAGTAACATAAGTACAATATTTGGACCCGAGATGTAGTAAAAGTATTTGAGGTTGGAAATACTAGTACAAATACATGTTACTTTACAGTTTACACCACTGATTTAGACGACCTGTGTAGAGCAGTGGTTTGGGTCCATTTGGTTTCATTTTACGCTGTTACACGTCTGCATTGCTTAATGTACAAGAAGTCTACACAATTCAACATTTGCCTGTTATCTCTCCTAATGGTATACCAATTGGCTTAATTAATACCAGCTTGGCTGACAACACTGCAGAGCTCATGAACCTGATGTTGGATAGGAATTTGTGGAGGGCAGCGATCCAGGAATCCCGAGTTGGTGTTGGCTAGACCTCACTCTCGCAGCAACTGGTATACCGACATCAATACAGAATGGAATTGTGGACAAAATCTTGTCCAACGACAACAAAATATCCGTTCGTTTTGGATCTGAGAGGCTAAATCTCATGGTGGTTCCGTGGCTCAAATACCCCAAAAAGAATGGCCCTTGATATGAAAAGGGTTGGAAACCACTGGTGTAGACCAGGGGTTCTCAACCCGTGGGTCGCGACCCCTCGGTTTTTTTTTTACGATTTTTCAAAAATAGCAGACCTACAAGCTCGTAGCGCGCCACTCGGTGGCGCGCTATGAGCTTGTAGATCTGCTATTTTTCAATAGCTAAATTATAACAATGCTTAAAACACCAAAAGGGGTTCCCGCCCAAAATGGTTTAAGGTTATTGTAGCAGTCAATTTATATTGGGGGTCGGGAGGGAGCGGGGCGGGGGTCCTGAGACATTGCCAAAGCATTTCCGGGGGTCCCCGGCCAAAAACGTTGAGAACCCCTGGTGTAGACGACGCAACGTCACCTCACTTCTGCACAACAGTGAAAGTCTGCTTCATATTTGCTGTTCAATGTTCCAACTTCCACATACACATATATGTATGCATGCATGCACGCACGCACATGGGCGCACGTACACAGACAGTCTGTTTCTGTATCTGCACTCTATGCCAGATGTGCAAACTGCAAAGCAAATTGATCAGAATTTTATTTTTATTTACATTTTTTCACACAAAGACCAATTTATTCAGTTAATCTCTGATTGACTAGTAGTTATTATCACACTAATTAGAAGGAAACAAAACTTTTCATTCCAGGTTTTTCGAGTGAAAGAACTACTAAAGTATAAATTGCATACTGTATGCAACGTTTTTTTTTTTTTTGAAGACTGGTAATCTCCGTGGATGGCTAGAAATCCGTGCTCAGCCAATCAAATCATCACAAATGTAATTCCTGCCAATCACTTTTGGCGACTTTGCTATGAACTTTGCTTAGCCAATCAAATCATCACTATAGGGGGTGATCAGCCTACCATAAGTCAATGTTTGTGTTCACATCCTGCACAAAGCTGAACATAGGAGGAGCCTAGCTCTGGTCCATAGCTCTAATGCGTTTTATTTAGAGCTATGTTACTGTCAACTTCCGGGGCTCGCATGAATGCAGACCAGCCTCTCGTCTTTAGCGTAAATAAAAAGAAAGTTTTTGGTACTCACCAAAACAAAGGCGCGTTGTATCATTAGAAAGCCTACTTTCCTTAGTGGAAGCACTCTGAGCCCCCCACCACACGTATAAACGGTATTTTTTGGCCAAAAAGGGATTTTGTTTCCAAAGAAAAATAATACTTTTAGTTACTTCACTGCGCCCTCTATCGATATTGCCCAGACAATACCCTCATAGAGAATATTTTTCCTCCGGTGAAAAAAAATCCCTTTCTGGCCAAAAAGTACCGTTTATACGTGTGGTGGGAGGGTCGCCACTCGCGACCCCTAAGTAACGTGATCCACCGCCACTGAATGTGTTAAAAAAAGAAGCAATTTCCTTTTATGCACCTATATCTGAAATAAGAAAAAAGGGCATTTAACTTTAACTTTTTTAATTATCAATTTCACCATGCTTTTCGACCACCTTTTAAATTGCAAAGGCTGTCCCTTTCCCCACTTGTGCAACTGCAAAACTAATTTAAACCCCAGCAAAGTGACATGTCTAATCATGTGTTATACCCTCTCAGATAGCTGCTATTTAACTTAATTAATGCCATTGTGGCCTGTGTTTGATTTGAAATATCTGAATGGTTGATTTGAATATTAAAAGAGTCTCTCGCTCTCTCTCTCTCTCTCTCTCTCTCTCTCTCTCTCTCTCTCTCTCTCTCTCTCTCTCTCTCTCTCTCTGGTTGAAAAAGGGCCATTTCTAATTGGTCTGTAACTTTGACAGTTACTTAAAGCAATTAAGGTGACAGGTGAAGGTGTTTAAAGGGGTCTTGTACTGTACCTTCCTTAACACCCCCCCCAACACCCCCCCCCCCCCCCCACGCTGTCGGGCTTGACAGGCCACCCCCCAAACTCTCCTCTCCTCCCCCCTCCAGTCCCCTCCCCTCCCCTCCCCCCCCCTCCCCTCGCTCCCCTCCCCTCGCTCCCCTCCCCCATCTCCCAGAGTATGTTCCTCCAAACTAAAGTGGTGTCCTGGACTTGAGTAAAATGAGTAAAATGTTGAAGTATTTGTTCTTTTACTCCATTATACAAGACGGAGGTAAATAAATAAATAAAATGGGGACCACTTGCTTGCCCCCCCCCCCCCCTCCCTAATAATGACAAGACTGGAGAATTAAAGTGAATTAGTCTTGTGTTAAGCCATTTTGGGCGGGAACCCCTTTTGGTGTCAGCATCATGTTATGCTTTATAGCTATTGAAAAATAGCAGATCTACAAGCTCATAGCGCGCCACCGAGTGGCGCGCTACGAGCTTGTAGGTCTGCTATTTTCGAAAAATCGAAGAACGACTGACATGGAAACATAGCTTTTTCAGAAAACTGTCAGGATTTAGAAGTCATATTTTTTAGAATCTGATCTCAGGTCCAAATGTGTTAAGCGGACACAGTGAGCGGAAACATCATCACCAAAAGCCTCAGAGTTTTATATCTCAGTGTCATTATGAGCCAACGGGAGAGAGAGAGAACAACAACTCCTTCCCCACTGGGAACACGCATGGGGGAGTGGTTGGCCAAACAAACAGGATGCTGTGTGTGTGTGTGTGTGTGTGTGTGTGTGTGTGTGTGTGTGTGTGTGTGTGTGTGTGTGTGTGTGTGTGTGTGTGTGTGTGTGTGTGATCACCTGGCTGCAGGTGTAACATAAGCTTTGGGATGCATCGCGTCTGTCTGTCGAGGAGAGTAAAAACAGAGACAGACTAGAAAAAGTGCCCTTCTGGGCACAGGTCTCCACCAGGAGGATAGGACTGTGTGAGATGTTTGGCAAAATGTTTAGGATTAATATAAACATGTTTTTGAGGCATTTTGTTCCAAAAATGTGTTTTGCAAAAATCAACCTGTTGGTGGCGCTATAACAGGCCAATGTGAAAAGGGTGGGATATATTCCTCAGCCTAGTAAGAAAATGTGTGAAAGATTTCACGTAAATTGCATGCTGCGTTCATGATTTGAGGCTTTTGTTCAAAACGGGGCAATCTTGCAAACTGTGAAAGTTAATTATAGCCAATTAGGATGGAATATGAAATATCGGACAGATCCGACTTGAGCACATGACCATAGAGATAGTGTGTAACGATTTGTGAGATTTTTGGACAGAATCTGGAGGAGTAATATCAAAAAATGTGTTTTACAAAAGTCGGCCT
>NC_136801.1:36774653-36864653 GCF_951216825.1 Electrona antarctica | reverse complement strand
TCTCTCTTCCTCTCTCTCTCTCTCTCTCTCTGCCTCTCTCTCTCTCTCTCTCTCTCTCTGCCTCTCTCTCTCTCTCTCCCTCCTCCTGGGTGTGTAATTAGCGTGGTGTCAGGTAGATAAGTGGTATTAATGGTGTCAGGACTTACCTCGGTACTCCAGCTCCCATGGTGCACTGGGGTGGGACTATTAGGGGGTGGCCAGCTGCGTACCGACCTCTGGGAGCGCCCAAGAGGGAATAGCGCTGAGTCTCGTCCTTTATTTTTCTTTTTCCATCTCCATTTTATTTTTTTCCCTCTATCTCAGCAACTCCTAAGCAGTGGGCTTTTTTAGTTTTAACCCATTCAGGACGGAACCCCTTTTGGTGTTTTATAAGCATTATGTTATGCTTTAGCTAAAAAAAATAGTAGAGCTACAAGCTTGTAGATTTTGTAGACTTGTTTTTTTTTATTGTGAAAATGTTTGAAGATATATTCTTTCAGAGTGAACATTTTTAACTCAAATCTTTTCTTATGGGGGGGGGGGGGGGGGGGGGGGTCCATGGAACAACATATTTTCAGGGGGTCGGCGGCCAAATACAGATCATTGTTGGGGTCCTTGACATGAAATAGTTTGAAAACTGTCATGATTTAGAAGACATTAAGTAGAATCTGGTCTCAGTCCTAAATTGGTTAAAGGAATTGATTCATCATTGAAATAAACGTGTCTTTCGACATTGGTGTGGAAAGGTACAATTTTATTAAATGTTTTTACTTATAATAATACTGAATAAACCAGTGGTTCGAGTCAAGACAGCATACACTGACACCACGGCGCGTAAACAGCGCCTCAAACTGTGACTCCGCCCACAACCGGGGGAAGTTGTGATTTGCGTTCACTGCAATGCAATTTGCGGCATTTTCAAAACAATATTGAGCAGAGTAGCGATTATCAAACGTATTTGCAATGCCATACGTTGAAAGATCTGTTGCCCGTGGACAAGGCACGCTACCTCCGCAAGTTAGATAGCATCGGCATAGATGTTTGTCCGTATGTGATTAAGGATTGGACCAAGTTGCATTATTAAAGTTTGAATTAAAGTATTTATTATCACCAAACAAGAGGAGTGGGCAGCAGTCAAAGTCCAGCTGTACAGTCAAAAGACTAATATGCAGTCAGAACATTAGGAAAACAAGGAGGGCACAGGGAAACTATAATTACAAATTTCCTTCGGGAGTAATAAAGTATCTATCTATCTATCTATCTATCTATCTATCTATCTATCTATCTATCTATCTATCTATCTATCTATCAGGGAAACTAGGGGATTCTAAATAATACAAGGCAACACAAGGATTCAAGAACTACCAACAAAAACTCAGTGACTATAACCAACGGAGAACTGAAAACACAAGGGCATATTAATAGACAAGGACTAACTCAGGTGATCTCAACAGACAATCAACACTGGGATTGGCTGGAGGACTAAGAGGACACAGGTGGAAACGCTGGCCATTCACAGGACTGGTTAGACAAGACAGACAGGTAACAGTATGGCAACAGAGGGAACCAGATTACTACAAAATAAAAAAGGTGCACACAAATAAAATAAAACCCAAAAGAAACAAGGAACATGAGAAAGCACAGCAGGGTGACAGATGACGACTCTGCGTCACTGAAAACCCACGGCCCATTGACTCCTCAATGTGTAGTAGTATGTCTTCATAGTGACACAATGCAGACAGCTTGTGCAAGTTGTAATCTTTTTAACCACTTTTTTTAACCACAAAACAACCTTTTTGCATTTTAATATAAGTAAATGCACACATGTTCAAGAATCGCACTAGGTGCACCGCAATGGGCTCTATGCACAGACGCCATTTTGGAAATAACTTGGGCCCCTTCCCTCAGTCACTTATATTTGATAGTCTTTTTTTCCCCCCAGCAAAAATGAAACTAATTCTACAGCTGTAACATTAGCTTTAGTCAGTTGATTCTTCATATCCATGTGAGTGAAACGGCCGGGATGATTTGTTTATTTTTCTTAGCACCCTCTACAGATATTGACGTCAAACTGCGGTGCTCTATTGTGCGTGTTGGCTCACTGGAAACACTCTGCTACACCAGTGGGTCTCAAAGTGTCCTTGAGTGGGTTCCAAATGGCCCCCTGTGTAGGTGTGTAACTCTGAGAGTGTACAAATGGAACCAAATGGACCCATAAATCATTGTACACACTCAGAGTTATGGGGGTCCTGTAAAAGGTTTGAGAACCAATGCACACTTCTAAATGGAACAGAGCCTAAATTAGTATCATCGGTAACACCTGTGAAGGAAGTCGGGAAGTGGCCCGGAGGTAGGAACAGTTATTCTGTGTGCATGTGGTCTCGCGTTGCCAGACTGTTGCCTCTCGCAATTTCCAAAAGCTTCCATCATACAGTCTGGAGCAACAGAAGTTCTATCATGATTCATGAGTAAAATATGAAGCGGAAGTGGAGCTTCCTCCCCACTTCCGTTTCGTCTTTACAGTCGTGCAAATTTATCGTAATATAAATCGAAATCATCTAAGCATACTGTATATAGCTTGCTGTTTAGCAGAAAAGGAAATGAAAAAATGTAAAGATACTGTATTTTAAAATATATTTTTGTTGAACGGAAATGGTAGTTTCCTTACTCGGATTCCGGGAGGTGTAGTTCCAGACGCTATGTAGCATTCGGAGATTGTGGAATAGTTGTCTGGCTAAGCGAGACTAGTGTGCATGTAGCCCATTCACCGAGGTGCCTGCTAGCACTGTCTACACAGAGCCACTGTTTCTCTCTCCCTCTCTCTCTCTCTCTCTCTCTCTCTCTCTCTCTCTCTCTCCCTCTCCCTCTCCCTCTCCCTCCTCTCTCTCTCCCCCTCTCTCTCCCTCTCCCCCTCTCTCTCTCTCTCTCTCCCTCTCTCTCTCCATTGGGTACATGTTGTACATTGCTTGTTTGTAGTCAACTGATGAATGCTTTTATTTTGATGTGCTTACAATGGTAGACACTTATTCTGAAAGGTCAGCAGGAAGTTAGCAATGCATTGTGGGTAGAAGAAGCTTCAGAACACAGTGTACTGAGTGTAGACTCCATTAGAACGAGCAGAGAAGCACATGGTGACCGTGTTTGTTGTATCTCTACCTTTTTTCACACCCTCGAAAGCAATGGCTGTACGTTTGAACATGATTCCCTTTCTGTGTACAGTTTTGATTTGTTTATTCGGAAATTCATATGGACATTGGACAATAATACATATTGGTTAAAAATGATGATGCTAATGGCAACTTTACATGTTTATGACCAGCATACGATTGCATGTAATTGTGTTTACATTTCATATTAGCACTTATTTGCCAGCTTAAATTCATAATGTGATTTTTCTATGATATCTAAGACATTTGTGTCTTTTCTGTTTTTCTGTTTGCTACAGTTTTACACGTAATGTTCACCTGCCAAAGATTGTGGTTAATTAATTAAGCAAGGCCGCTCGCTTCCTGGCTTGTGAACAACGAGTCTGGCTGTATCTGTTTAACTTGGTTAACATACTGGATGTATATACAACACGTTGTGGGAACAGAACAGTGAACATTACTGCTGAAATACAGTGAATACAAGCACAGAGTTAATGGCCTCAAAAGTCAATTAACACATGAAAGAAAAAGACAAAACCTCTCCTGTGTGCGTGTGTGTGTGTGTGTGTGTGCATGCGCGCTCTCATCTTACCTTATTTTCTCTCTCTCTCTCTCTCTCTCTCTCTCTATCTCTCTCTCTCATCATTCATTACCTCTTACACCTCTAATGGATCATTAACCCTCTATTCCACACACACACACACACACACACACACACACACACACACACACACACACACACACACACACACACACACACACACACACACACACACACACACACACACACACACACACACACACACACACACACACACACGGCTACTATGCATGCACACACGTGCGCCTTCAGCAGCTGGGTGAAATCAGCCCTCAACTGCTTCTGACATAAATAATATAGGGGCGACTGGGCGAGGCTTCCCTCACTTTGAGTGGCACCGGACGCTGACAGGATTACCAGTGTGGTAACTGCCTTTCTGACAGAATTGCCATTGAAATATTGCATTTGTGACAGAAATACTGTGTGATAAATATATTTCTGACAGAATTGGCAGTCTGGTAACTGCCTTTCTGACCAAATGTCTGTCAGAAGCTGCTGAGGGCTTATTTTACGCAAATGTATGCATGCACATACATGCACGGCAACACGCATTATATGGGCACGTATGTACGCGTGACGAACATGCGCGCGCACACACGTAGTCATGTTGTCTCATTACAGGGAGCACATCCATTTTGTCCGAGCACGAATACCTAATTGCCTCTCGTCCCCTTCGCAGCCTATCCCATTCTGGGCGGGAACCCCTTTTGGTGTTAGCATTATGTTATGCTTTAGCTATTGAAAAATAGCAGATCTACAAGCTCGTAGCGCGCCACCGAGTGGCGCGCTACGAGCTTGTAGGTCTGCTATTTTTGAAAAGTCGAAGAACGACTGACATAGAAACACAGCTTTTTCAGAAAACTGTCAGAAGACATTTTTAGAATCTGATCTCAGGTCAAAATGGGCTATTCATCATGTGTTATTGGGCCTCTTATTGCTTACCAATACGCTCTTCCTTCCATCCCCGGCACACAGACATTAGCGCACTAGCTCTGCTATAGTGCCATTTGGTTCTGTCAATTATCACGATATCAAAGATGATAGATAGTGTTTCCCTCCGTCTGTGTGCATGTGTGCGTGTGTGTGCATGTGTGCGCGTGTGTGTGTGTGTGTGTGTGTGTGTGTGTGTGTGTGTGTGTGTGTGTGTGTGTGTGCCACCCACATCGACTGTCGTGATCTTGGGGAGAAGCTCAGGAAATTGCAGAGGGCACACAGGATACATGTTGTGTGCGTGCGTGCGTGCGTGCGTGTGTGTGTGTGTCATATATATATATATATATATGACACACACTATGTCGCTATGTGCTCAGTCTGTGGTCTGACCTCACTCACTTTCATCCATCCATCCATCTTCAACCGCTTATCCGTAGTCGGGTCGTGGGGGCAACAGCTCCACCAGAGTGCTCCAGACTTCCCTCTCCAGAGCAACATTAGTGACTTCCTCCTGGGGGATTCCGAGACGTTCCAAGGCCAGTGAGTCGATGTATTTCCTCCAACTGCGCCTTGGTCTGCCCCGGGGTCTCCTCCCAGTGGGACGTGCGTCGAGGACCTCCCTAGGGAGGCGCACGAGAGGCATTCTAACCAGATGCCCGAACCACCTCAGCTGACTCCTTTCCAGGCGAAGGAGCAGCGGTTCTACTCCGAGTCTCTCTCGTGTGACTGAACTTCTCACCCTATCTCTAAGGGAGATGCCAGCCACCCGTCGAAGAAAACTCAATTCGGCCGCTTGTATTCGCGACCTTATTCTTTCCGTCATGACCCACACTGCATGACCATAGGTGAGAGTAGGAACGAAGATTGCTCGGTAGACAGAGAGCTTTGCCTTCTGGCTCAACTCTCTTTTCGTCACAACAGTGCGGTACAGCGATTGCAATACCGCCCCCTGCCTCTCCGATTCTCCGTCTAATCTCCTTCTCCGTCCTCCCCTCACTCGTGAACAAGACCCCTCACTCACTTTACGTCTGCATTTTCCGCCTGTTCTGTGTTCACAATCGGGTGGCCAAGTCATAGACCGTGATGTATGTGGACTGTGCGGAAGTGCCGTTTACGCCTGTGCTGTGCCTGTGCTCCGACGTCACTCACTTCACCTCATGTGTTGAGGTGTGCACTTTCCGCTTTTGAAATGCGCCATTACCATTACTAAGTCCCTCCGTCTATTAAACTTTATTTCTCGTCCGAAATAACCCCTGATCTATGCAGAAGGCGATGGTGATACAGAGACGGTCACCCCGAGACCAATCTCACCTTCATAGCTCTCACCATCAGCCTCTTCGTTGGCACACTCACTTGTCAAACAATGCCGACCATCCGACGATCTCTGGAGCCAAATACCACAAAGTGATTGGAAAACCTTTGAGAAGCAGCTTTAGAAACCTCAGCATTTACTGATGAATATTCCAGCAACAATTTGAACAGTTGCATGTCATTTAGTGGAGCGCTGACAGCAACAGGTGCCATCATCCAAGCCTGCACATAAATGCAAACTGCAAACATGCACAAATCCATGCATGCCTTTTCTTCCCTGCGTGTCAGTATGAATTGTCCATGAAACATCCAGATCTTCAAACAATAAATAAATAACCTTTTGCCATCCAACGGGTATGATGGGTAGCTCTGAACCGGACACCTCCAGCTGGTACATTTCCAAGGAAAATATGACTGTCAGTTCCCGTAATTCTTGGTAATCATGCACAGAATGTTATGAATTATAATGTTACACTGATACCTTGAACTGCCATCCTGTTTTATTGTTCTATGTGTACCTGTGCCTTTCTACTGTGTTTCATGTTACCTGCCTGTGTTATGCCTTGCTGTAAACCAAATCGCCCCTCGGGGACAAACAAATAAATGAACCTGAACCTGAACAGAAGTCCTCTGCACTGGTAGTGGGATAAGCCAGATCATGAAACACAGCTCACCGTTAGCAATACTGCTGCTGTGCTAACTAACTAATTCATGCAAACACTTTCCATTGTCATTGAAAGGCAAACGTGACAAGTGACAACTGGAACTCTAATACAAAATACCGGTAAACTTCTGAGTGATTGAGCTACCTCATAATATGCTTGAAATTTAACTACATTTTAACCAAAGCAGTTTTCATTCAGAGACCCTTAATGATCGAGGAGGGTTGCATAATTGTTGCAGAGCAGGGAGAAAAATGTAGCAGAGCCGAACGGCAAGATAAAATGCACACTTGTATTCTCATTCTATAATATATATTAATTCGAATATATCTATTCGTGAGTTATCTAAAGATTTGTTTGGGGGCTTTTCTTCCTTGTATTGATATATACAAGTGTGGGAGGGGGGGGGGGGGGACATGCAGCAAAGGTCGTCATGATTCGGGACTCGAACACGCAATGCGCTGTCAGGCCAGAGCCTATATGTGGCATGCGTCTGGACCACTAGGCCAGCGGGCCCCTCATATTCGTGAGTTATCAGATGACTGTTATCTGACTGAACTAAAAACAATGGTCAACGTATGGTTAAAAGCTATAAGGTGACACCGATGGGTTCCAGTTCTTTGCGGGATAATAAACGAATCAAACCCTGGAAGTGCATGGGAGGACGTACAGTGCGTTATATGCTTGTTTACCCAGCGGTGTTATTGGCAGAGATAAGGCATCGATCAGATACGAGCAGTCCTAGGAGCGACCCGCATACTTTGATACCACAGCACATAACATATTATTACAAGAGGGGGTGGGGGTGGGGGGTGGGGGTGGTAGAGGGGTGGGTGGGGGTGGTAGTGGTTTCTGGGCTTTTCATTTTCATTTTATTTTATTTTTTTCCATGTGAGGAATTCTGCCGTGCAGTTGTTTCATTAATAACCCATTAAGATCCTGAGGCTGATTTTTGCAAATGTCTTCTAAATTCTGACAGTTTATTTTTTCTTCTGAAAAAACGTATGTTTCTATATCAGTGTAGTACTCAAACTATTTCATGTCGGCCTGGGCCATGGCTCAGTGGTCCAGGCACCTTGGCTGGTAATCCAGTTTGGCAGTGTGCCGCGGGTTCGACTCCCGATCCCGACGGCCTTTACTGCATGTCACCCCCCCATCTCTCTCCCCATTTCCTGTCAGCCTACTGTCTGTCCCTCCATAAAATATATAAAATAAAGGCGAAAGCCACAAAAAAAAACCTTTCAAACTATTTTATGTCATAGTTCACCGCCAAGACCCCCCCATCTGAAAACATGTTGTTCCAGGGACTATTTTTCAATAGCTAACGTTTAAAATAATGGGTAAAAAACTACGAGGTGACGCAGACGCGTTCCTGTCCTGAATGGGTTAAAGCACTGTAACCTGGCTTTGCGTGTAGGCAAGAGCCAATATTTAAAAAGCCACTAGTGTGTGTGTACGCCGCTGCGCTATATGCCACGCAATAAACCCCCGTCGTGCGTGGAATCAAATTAATAAAAATTGCGTCTCCTTTTCTTTTTCAGGCGCCTCCCTCGTATTATTAATTTTTGACACTCTCCACACATATTATTGTTTCTTCTGGGTACTGTGTGGATATAAAAAATAAAATAAAAAAATAAAATAAAACAGCCGTCATAGTTTAAAAGTGAGGGCAAAAAAATATATAATAATAATAATAATAATTAAAAAAATGCAAATGAGGAGGTTTTCTTGACACTGCCTTGTGCGAGCGCTCGCTGTTAATTTGCCGTGCTGGGGAACATTATGGGGCCATTAGGGGAGTCGTAAATTGGATCCCAAGCAGGAAAGTCATTAGCATTCCACATGGAAAAGATTTCAATTGAGAGAAATCGCATGTGATATTTGATATAACTAGCATATTAGGGGAGGAGAATGCTTGATCAGATTCTCCAGCACAGATAATCTTCTCAAGCAACTCCACATTCCCGTTTTTTACAGTTTTTTTTTACAGTTGTGAATTCATTCACAACTTATTACCGTGCGTGCGTGCGTGCGTGCGTGCGTGCGTGCGTGCGTGCGTGCGTGCGTGCGTGCGTGCGTGCGTGCATGCGTGCGTGCGTGTGAGAATTTGAATGAATAGTTTATTTCTGTCTCAAAACATGTACATGATATATTACAGCAAACTGTACAGAGGATGTTTGGACCGAAAAGGTGTAGAATGAAGCCGTAGCATATAGTGCCTATACCCTTTTTAACTTATATTACAGCATATAGTGCATATAGTGCATATAGTGCCTATACAGGGACTGGGGTTGCAAATTAGCCTTGGCTACAAACCCATATACATTGCAACGGTTTCATGTTTTTGCAACTTGATACATTGTTTTTTGTATTGTCCCTGTTAAATAAACGTATAAATAAAAATAATAATTTTATATTACATTAATACACATTAATTAATACACATTAATTAATTAAAAAGTACAAACACAACGAACAACACAACTTTGATATAACACAGGCAATCAAAGGAAGACTTTTGGTAGAATAATATGGTGGAGATAAGAGATTTATAATAATGTTTTATATTTTTCAACTATATTATTTTTTAACATTTTCTTAAATGTATAGATTGAATTGCAACTTTTGTGGTCATTATCACAACTATTCCATATTTCTGCTGCCATTACAGATGTACATGTTTAATGTTGGTTCTTGCTGTTTTGACAGTAAACATCAGTATAACATCAGTGCGTGCGCGTGTGCGTGCGTGCGTGCGTGCGCGCGTGCGTGCGTGCGTGCGTGCGTCTACATTTGAGCACATTTTGGTTTTAGTTTTCCAGTTCATGCCCTGGGCAGAGATGTTACTGCAGCCGCTGTCCATGGTGCTGAAGTAAAAGCTGCTACTGCAGCCGCTGTCAATGGTGCTGAAGTAAAAGCTGCTAAAGCTGCTACTGCAGCCGCTGTCAATGGTGCTGAAGTAGTAACTGCTACTGCAGCCGCTGTCCAATGTGTTGAAGTAGTAACTGGTACTGCAGCTGCTGTCCATGGTGCTGAAGTAGTAACTATAGGTTACTTTAGTAACCCCAGTTATTAAAACGACTGAGCGAGGTGAATCGCCCTATGGGGGAGTGCCATCTCTGGCACGAACACACAGAATTAAACCATATACTTCACGAACAATTCATTGGTCGGGACTTCTGCCCGCCCTGGCATGATGATCACCCCTCCCCCCGAGGTGATAAGAGATCCCATCATGCCCTGCGGGTCATTCCATGTCAACCAGATTGGCTTCTGCTTAGTTAAGTCAGAAGGGTAGTCTTTCGGGCGATTCACCTCGCTCAGTCGTTTTAATAACTGGGGTTACTAAAGTAACCTATAGTTATTATAAACTCCTTCACTCAGTGAATCGCCCTATGGGGAAATATAAACTCCCGTATAGCTACCTACCAGTTGAACAAGTCCCAACCAACGTCACAGGTTTTCACCTGTGACGGCCAACCCAACCCACCTCTTACCTGGAAGCGACGTCTAAAACGGCATGAGCCATTGCAGACGGCACCACATCCAAGTTATAGTACGTGGCGAAGGTCGAAGGGGACGACCAGCTCGCCGCCGTACAGACATCCTGAATGGGGACACCCTTAGCGAGCGCCCAGGATGCAGACATACCCCTAGTAGAGTGGGCCCTCAAGCCCTCTGGGGGCTCCACTCCTCTCTCGGCGTATGCCAAACGAATGGCTTCCACAATCCACTGTGAAAGTCTCACCTTCGTTATCGGTTTCCCTTTACTTTGGGAAGCCCATGACACGAACAGCTGATCCCCATTCCTGAAAGGAGCAGTTCTGTCCACATAGTGTCTCAACGCCCTGACCGGGCAAAGGCAATTCAGCCTCCTATCCTCCACCGAGGAGAAAGGTGGCGGGTGAAATGCCGCCAGATCGACCGGGGCGCAGCCAGAGGGAAAATTCTTAGGCAAGAACGCGAGGCTCGGCCTAATAGAGACTCTAGAGTCGTTCCCGCTGAATCTCATGCAGCTCGGGTTGACCGAAAGTGCATGTATGTCGCTGGCCCGCTTTGCAGTCGTCAAGGCGACCAGCAGAGCAGTCTTTAGCGTGAGGAACTTCAAGTCCACTGTCCCTAGTGGCTCGAAGGGGCCCTTTGAAAGGGCGTCTAGTACCAGAGTCAGGTCCCAGGACGGGACCAGAGACCTGGAAACTGGACAGGCCCGCCTAACGCCCGCCATGAAACGACGGACTAGTAGGTGTTCACCTACAGTCTTACCGTCTATACCCACATGGTACGCCGAAATGGCCGCCAGGTTGACCTTCACTGAGGATTGGCCTAGGCCTCTGTCCAGGAATTCCTGCAAGAAGGTCAGAATGTGCCGCACCGAAGCCTGAAACGGGATAGCCCGTACAGGTCTGGCCGCACACCAACGTTCGAACACGGTCCAGGCCGTGTTGTATCGTTGTCTAGTCGACGGGGCTCTCGCCCCTAGAATCGTCGTGATGACGTTCGGGGGCAGGCCTTCGGCGTCCAGGTTCAGCCCCTCACGGGCCAGACCCAGAGGTCTAGGTCCTGTGGACGTGGATGGAAGATCTCCTGCCCCGCTTGAGTGAGCAGGTCCCTCCGTAGCGGGAGCTGCCAGGGCTGGTCGTACAAGAGTGGGACTATGTCCGACCTCCAAGACCCCCAAGCGGGGGCCACCAGTAGCATGCATAGGCCCTGAGTCCTTACCCTGGCTAGGGCGGGGGGGATCAGGGGCAGGGGAGGGAACGCGTAAAGTAGGCCCCTCGGCCAAGGGTGAGCTAACGCATCCATGCCCAGGGTCGGGGACCCTGTCAGGGAGAAGAAGTACCGACACTTCGTGTTCTCTTCTGACGCGAACAGGTCCGCCACCGGCACGCCGTACCTGGCCCATATCTGAGCTGCTACTTCCGTGTGCAGTGACCATTCGTGGTAGCGGAGTGGGCCTCTGGACAGCAGGTCGGCTCCTGCGTTCAGGAGTCCCGGGACATGACAGGCTGTGACTGACAGCAGATGCTCGTGGCACCATGTCAGGAGCCTGTGTGCCAACGTATGCAGGCGTAGGGATTTGAGCCCTCCCTGCTTGTTGATATAGCACATTGTCGTGGTGTTGTCGGTTCGAACCAGAACGTGGCACCCCTGGATAAACGGTTTGAAGTGCCGCAGGGCAAGGAAGACCGCCAGGAGCTCCAGATAGTTGATGTGTGCACGTCTCATGGCTCCGTGCCACACACCTCTGGCCGTCCTGCCGTCGTGGGTGGCCCCCCACCCCGACATGCTGGCATCCGTGGTGACGATCTTCCTGGTAAGGGTCAGTCCCAGGGGAACGCCCTCCATCAGGACGTATCTGTTCGACCACCACTTCAGGGCGAGTACACAGCCTGCAGACACTGTCACTCGCCGTGATAGGCACCTGGTGGGCACACCTAGGGACCTTATCCATCTCTGGAAAGGTCTCATGTGTAGCCTGCCCAGCCGTACTAGGGAGATGGCCGATGCCATGAGCCCGGCCATCCTCAGGCAGGTTCGGAAGGGGACTCTCTGTCCCGTCCTGAACAGCGCCACGCACTGTAGGAAAGCGTCCATCCTCGCTTGGCTCAGTCGAGCCGTGTAGGAGACTGAATCCAGTGCTATGCCTATGAAGTCTATCGACCTTGCGGGGACCAGAACACTCTTCTCGTGATTGATGGTGAACCCAAAGGAGGTCATGTGGAGCACCACTTGAGTGGTGTTCCGCGCTGCCTCCTGTGCAGAGTCTGCGCTCAGCAGCCAGTCGTCGATGTAGCTCGCTACGCGGAGACCCAGACGCCGCAGCGGGGCAATCGCCGCCTCGGTGCATTTCACAAAAACCCTGGGGCTCAGGGACATCCCAAAGGGAAGGACAGTGTACTCGTACACTCTCCCCTTGAAACCGAACCTCAGGAATTTCCTGTGAGGTGGGTAAATGGGGATGTGAAAATAGGCGTCTTTCAGGTCTATCGACGTGAACCAGTCGTTCGGACGTATGGAACGTACGAGGGACTTGGCCGTCAGCATTTTGAAGTTGAAGGTTTTGAGGTACCGATTGAGAGCCCGTAGGTCCAGGATCGGACGTAGCCCCCCCCCCCTTTTTCTTGACCAGGAAGTAGCGGGAGTAAAAACCGCTGCGACTCTGAGTCAATGGTACCTCTCTGATGGCCTTCTTCTCCAGCAGGGACTGAACCTCGGTCTGGAGCACTTCCGCTGCTGGCCCACGAGCTTCGGAGAAGAGGACTTCTGCGAAAGCGGGGGGTCTCATAGCAAACTGGAGCCTGTAGCCCTTCGCTATGGTGCGTAGAACCCAAGGGGACGCTCCGCACAGTTCCCACTGCGGTCGGCATCGAGCTAGAGGGTTCTCCGCGGCCATGGGGGCCTCCACTGTGGCGGTGGAGCTCCCTGGACGAGAGACAAAACGGGCATGACCCGTCCGGCTCGTGACGAGTGTGCCCGTCGAGACGGGCGCACTCGGCACCGGAAACAGGTCCTGTCTCGTTGCGTTGGAAGACCCGGGGGTCTTCTTCCACAACGAGCTCATGCCCCCCCGATATTGATGTTGTTTTTGTTTGTCTTTTTTGGGCAAAGCCTTTATTGCAAAAACAGAACATTGTGCATTGTAAAAACAAAGTGCATTTGTGCGAACAACATTTTGAGGCATGTAGAGCCTCATCCGCTTCGGGGGCGGCCCGGGTGTGAGGTCCGAGACCACTACATCCTGGCGGGAGCCCGGAGCATAAGGGGGGCTGAGGAGACGGCTGGCCGCGTCTCCCCGAGGCCAGGCGTCGGTCACTTGCGCTGCCCAGAGCCGCGGCCACGCCCGCGCCCGCGGTTGGTAGCCGCCGGAGGGTCGTCACGGCGGCGATCCTCGCGCTTGTGGGGACGTGTCTTGTTGCGGCCTGAGGAGGGCTTGGAAGAGTCCTGTGGGGCGTCCCTGACCTGACGTGGTTTGAAGCCGGGGCGCTCGCTCGGTTTCCCGGGCGGACGCTGAGGCTGGCGTGGAGGCTGGCGTGGAGGTTGGCGTGGCGGAGGCTGACGTGTAGGCGGCTGCTGGATGTCCCTGAAGGCGTCAACCTTCTTCTGGCTGTCCGCCAGGAGAGCCAGCACCTCCATGTAGCCTTCGAAGAGGCCCCCCGGCAGGATGGCCAGCTTCCGGAGCTTGCCTCTCACCTCGTCTTGTAGGTCAGGTGAAGCGTTGAGCCATCTTTCGCGCTCCTGTAAGATGGCGGACGTCATGGCCCTCCCCACCTGCTGTGTGACAGCACGGTTGAGGAGCACAGATTCATTATGTAGGCGGCGAATCTCCGCCATCTGCTCTGCGTCGGGAGCATTTCCCACCTGTAGGAGCAGTGCCGTCATGGACCCCTGCAGCAGCGACCCTGCGTTAAGGTGCTTGCCAGCGCAAGCAAGGTTGGCAAACGCCTTCTCGTCGAGCAGGGAGGCCTCCCTGTCGATCTTGAGGGGTAGAGCAGGGGTCTTGGTCAGCGGAGTGATGCGGGGCGCGTTCGGGTTGAGCAGGAAAGCGGCCAGGGTTTTGTCTATGACCGGCATCCCGGACAAAGCCACCGAGGCCATGTCCTCCGTCTCGAGGGACAGGCCCTCACGGCTCCGAGGCATCGGAACGGGCTTCAGCGGATCTTCCCACTGGGCTGTAAGGAAGGATTTAAAGCCTTTAGCTAGGGGGAGGATGGTACGAGGAGTAGGTTCTGGGGTGGTGTCCACCAGACCCTGCCACTTCTCGTCCTCGTCCACGGTGAGCTGTTGCTCTGCCGGCCAGGCGCGGTCGCACCTGATGCATGCCAGCTTGTAGATGGTGAGGAGGGAGGTTTCATCCATCTGCAGGGGAGGAGCATCGGCTGCTCTGGCCTGATCCGGGTTGCCCCCTGGGGCAGCCTGATCTCCATCCGTGAAGGTCACACGGAGGGGGGAGGACGCAAGGCGGGCGGACAGGTTGTCCACACGGCAGTCGCCCTCGCAGTCCAGCTCCGGGGAGTCGTCGTCGCACTCGTAGACGGCCTCCTCATAGACGACTTCATCGAGGACCATGTAGTCCGAAGGGGAGCCCTGGAGATTGAAGTCCAGCGGGTCCGCGTCGTCCATGTCATCGGCCCAAGCGTCGTGCTGCCGTTCCAAGGAAGCCTCATAGTCAGGGTAGCAGTCGGTCCTGCTGGCCCTGGCTGCGGTGTAAGGTGCGGCAGGCTGGCGGAGCCTCGGAGGGGGTCGCTGGCCTGCTGCCGGTGGGGCTTCGTTGTAGCGGGCAGCTGAATAGGCAGGCCGGGCCTGTCTTGCGGCAGGCTGCGGCGCCGCACCGAAGGGGTTGAAGAAGGAGGCTGGAGCCCGTTTTTCAGCGGGCTTAGGAACCTTCTTAGGAGGAGCGTAGTTGTGCCCATCCCCCTGGCTCCAGGTGCAGGCTGCGGTCGGTCTGGTGGCGGTGGATGAAGGCTTAGGACGAGCCCCTGGCTGGGGGCGCTGGGTCAAAGCGGAGAATTGTGTTCTCAGATCAAAACCCGGGTCGTCCAAGTTGGCATCGCCGTCGGCGATGCGGGCCTCAACCCGCTGAAGACGCCGTTGCTTCCGCCGGAAGGAAAGGGGAAGACAGCATGGACAGAAGCCTGGAGCAAGGATGGCCTGGCGAAGATGTTCGGGGCCCAGGCAGAAAGCACAGCTTGTGTGGAGGTCATCTACAGCCAGAAGGTTGGAGCATGACCTGTGGAGACAGACCCTCTGTGGAGTAGCTACAAGGCTACTAGCCTTGGCGCTAGTGGGTGCTGGGTTCTTGTTAGTAGCCATGCTAACTAGAGTGGAGTTCTCACAGAACACTCAAGATAGCAGAAAAACAAAAACAAACCAGCAACAGGCTCTTGTCATCTAGAGTGGAGTTTTCACAGAGCACTCGAATTAACAGAGAAAGTACTGTAACCAAGGTTCTAGTAGTTACTAGCCGCGGGTCGTCGTGTTGTGGGGTTATTGTTTACACTAATAAGCCCCGTGACGAGGCCTCGTCTTTCGGCGACGGCCTGTCAAAATGCGCTCCGGTTTTTTACCGCGGGAACGTGTAAAAAGACCGGAGGTGGAGAGTAGCGTCAGCGGCGAGTTAGCTAGCGTCTTTCGGCGTCGAGTTAACAAGGCAGGCCGCGTCAGCGGTGTGTGTGTTAGCGGCGCGGAGCGTCAGCGGCGAGTTAGCTAGCGTCTTTCGGCGTCAAGCTAACGAGGCAAGGCCGCGTCTAAGGCTTGTTGTGTAAGCGAGCGCTAGCTAGCAGCAACCCGGTCTTACGGCGCGGGAGGAGGCTAACGTTGTATGTTAGCGAGGCTAAGTGGCGTCTCTCGGCGCGGCACCAGCGAGCTAAAGCTAGACGAAGAGGACCGCTAGCTAGAGCTAATAACCGGAGGGAAGAAGCTAGCTTAGCGGGCTAACAAACTTTACACTTGCACAAAAACCTTGACGCTTTTCAGCAACCGGTAAACACTTACGTGATCTTTTGCAAGAGACGTGAAGAGGGCTACCAGAGAGTTTGCAGACGCTGTGAAATCTCTGAGTACAAGCCGAGGGCCCGTCTTGGTGAGATACAGGTTCAACAGGTACAATAACAAACACAGGTAGCGTGGCTTAACGTGCGTTCAGCAAGCAGAAGACAATCGGAATGACCCGCAGGGCATGATGGGATCTCTTATCACCTCGGGGGGAGGGGTGATCATCATGCCAGGGCGGGCAGAAGTCCCGACCAATGAATTGTTCGTGAAGTATATGGTTTAATTCTGTGTGTTCGTGCCAGAGATGGCACTCCCCCATAGGGCGATTCACTGAGTGAAGGAGTTTATAATAACTGGTACTGCAGCCGCTGTCCAAGGTGTTGAAGTAGTAACTGCTATTGCAGCCGCTGTCCATGGTGCTGAAGTAGTAACTGGTACTGCAGCTGCTGTCCATGGTGCTGAAGTAGTAACTGCTATTGCAGCCGATGTCCATGGTGCTGAAGTAGTAACTGGTACTGCAGCTGCTGTCCATGGTGCTGAAGTAGTAACTGCTATTGCAGCCGCTGTCCAAGGTGTTGAAGTAGTAACTGCTATTGCAGCCGCTGTCCATGGTGCTGAAGTAGTAGCTGGTACTGCAGCTGCTGTCCATGGTGCTGAAGTAGTAACTGCTATTGCAGCCGATGTCCATGGTGCTGAAGTAGTAACTGGTACTGCAGCTGCTGTCCATGGTGCTGAAGTAGTAACCGGTACTGCAGCCGCTGTCCATGGTGCTGAAGTATTAACTGCTACTGCAGCCGCTGTCCATGTTGCTGAAGTAGTAACTGGTACTGCAGCTGCTGTCCATGGTGCTGAAGTAGTAACTGGTACTGCAGCTGCTGTCCATGCGGTTACTGAAGTAACAGTTGTTGAGGGTTGTTTGTAGAATTAAAAAAATCACACCTGTGTGAAGTGAGTGGCGCTCTTATAATCGTACATCATCATGCATCATCTCATACTGGCCAATCAGAATGCCTGTTGCCACAAATTTATGTCATATTTGGCGGACATTTGACCTAATTTCTGCTTTCATTGTCGATGGCAAATATGATATGTTATGTTGTTAGCACAGCACTGGATCGCCCATCTTAGATCGTCATCGCCATAATAATCCATTCCATCTGTTTCTTTCAATCGCCTGTATCTCCTATTCCTTGTCCCAGATGGCATTTTGGTCAAAACAACGTTTCTTTGATGGCACAGAGCCGACGATGTGGACCTCTCCAGTTCACCAACATAGATCGGTCTTGTAAACAAGGCCTCCCCAGGCTCCGTTCAGCGTCCTAGGTTAATACTACTACGGTAGACCGGAAATGTGGCTTTTCAAAATAAGAGCTCGACTGGAAAAAAATGCTGGCGTGAATTAGATCCTAATTTTTCAATAAATGCTAGCGCTGTAAGGGTTAATCATGATTAATCACCATTCGAACCATATGTCCAAAATATGCCATGCTTTTCTGTATGTTGTGGGAATGGAAAGATAAATGACCGAAGGTGGATATTATATACATTATGTTTTATTCTTTATAACAAATCCAGTGTGGCAGGATGGTGTCTCTTTGTCTCTCACCCTGTTGTCGTGCTACAGTATGTGATTTGAGCCTCTGCCTATGTAAATAATTGTGCAGCCTTTTATGTCAATAACTGACTCGTGTTTTTTTCCCCCATCAACATATAGGGCTAGATAGTGCAGTGGATGGGATTATGGGATGTATGGGGCGGGTCATCCAAGCATGGATTAATTGCGTTACAATTATTAATCAAATTAATTTCACAATTTAATTAATTCAGTTGTTTTGACAGCCCTAATGTGTGTGTGTGAGTGTGTGTGTGTGTGTGTGTGTGTGTGTGTGTGTGTGTGTGTGTGTGTGTGTGTGTGTGTGTGTGTGTGTGTGTGTGTCTTTGTAATTTCCACTCACTCTGTGTCTCATTGGACTCCACTGGGCTGTGGACAGTTTAGAAACCCGCCCACCACTCAGTCACCACTGCAGGTTTCCATTAAGCTATAAGAGAAACTATACCTTCCTGGAAGGTTAGCAAAATGTCCTTGCATTAAACCATTCAGGACGGAAACCCCTTTTGGTGTTTTAAGCATTATGTGCTGAAGTAGTAACTGCTACTGCAGCTGCTGTCCATGGTGCTGAAGTAGTAACTGGTACTGCATCCGCTGTCCATGGTGCTGAAGTAGTAACCCCTTTGTGTTTTAAGCATTATGTTATGCTTTAGCTATTGAAAATAACAGACAGTACACAATATTCAAACGTTTTTAACTCAAATCTTTGCATCAGGGGGGGGGGGGGGGGGGGGTCCCTGGAACAACATATTTTCAGATTGGGGGTCGCGGCCAATTACATATAATTATTGGGGTCCTTGACATGAAACAGTTTGAGCATCACGATGATATAGAACGTTTTTTCAGAAAACTGTCATGATTTAGAAGACATTTTGTAGAATCTGGTCTCAGTCCTAAATAGGTTAATACGAAAGATATTTATGAAGTCTTGCTTGAAATGACCGAGTCCTCCTCCTCTGAGACACGGAAGTGAGTAGACAAACATGCAGGTGTCATCTGATAATGAGCAGATCTGAGGACCAATTATATAAAGATGTTCGTCCTGTCAGTGGTTTAAGAGAAAAAGAGAAATTCAAGCGTTGTGTGTGTGTGTGTGCGTGTGTGTGTGTGTGTGTGTGTGTGCGCGTGCGCGGGTGCGTGTGTGTGTCATGTCTGCTCATCTGAGTCAAAGACAGAGGGAAGATATTTGCCAGCAGTGGTGTAAAGTATTTCAAATTTTCGGTACTACTCCACTACAATAATCAGAACACTTTGTAAATAGATTTAGATTATTAGTACAAAACTAGTAATTACAAAATCATTACCCACTTCAGCCCTACTTTTAGTACATTCCGGACTTTTACTCGTAACAGAGTATTTTCTATATTGCATTATTGGTACTTTTTTACTTAAGTAAGACATTTTAGAGTTTTTCCACCACTGATAAAGACCCACACACTTAACCACTTTCACTTAAAAAAAAGTGACTATACTTTTGTAATACGAGGTCATACATTAACCCATTTTGGGCGGGAACCCCTTTTGGTGTTAGCATTATGTTATGCTTTAGCTATTGAAAAAAAGCAGACCTACAAGCTCGTAGCGCGCCACTCGGTGGCGCGCTACGAGCTTGTAGGTCTGCTATTTTTGAAAAATCGAAGAACGACTGACATAGAAACATAGCTTTTTCAGAAAACTGTCAGGATGTAGAAGACATTTTTAGAATCTGATCTCAGGTCAAAATGGGTTAACACACTGATTGCTACCACCCCATGGCAAGAACCCGGCGCCAGTGCCAGAAGAATGCGTGAAAAGCCACATTTGAAGAAGGGCTCCCTGACTAACCACGTGGTCTAGCTCCCATACAGCTGTTGTTATTGTTAGTCATGGAGGAGCAACGGCGCCCAGCGGTAACAGCGTTAGCTTAGCTTGTTTTGAGGCTTTTATACGATCCCAAAGATGGCAGATTGTCTCATTTGGAGCAGAAAAAGGACAAATTAGCGCGCGTGCGCTCACGTGCACGTCGGATCCATGTGGAGGCTGTGCAACATGTGCAAAAAATCTAATAAAAACATAAAAATAAGAAAATGAATATTATTTTTAATTATTGGATTAAAGGACATTAAAGAAAGACAGATTTTCACGTTCTGGCACAGCCGGGTTGTGGAGATTAGAACGGATTCCTGAGTTCCTGGCATAGATTCGGTTAATGGAAATAATGAAGAAATGTATTGTGGACGTTCGTGGTTTCTCAAAATCGAGACATCTCGGCGAGGTGCCAGGAAACACCTTGAAGTAAAGAAAAAAGTGGAGGGTCTCTTTACAAGCTGCTGTCTATTCAAAATGTCTCCCCGGTGCCGCAAGCCTGAACATTTTCTCTCTCCAAGGCCATACGTTTCACTCTATTTTATAATACATCACAGACTATAAATTCTATACAGGTCTTGGTCTGAAATATGGAAAGCTGAGTCAGAGACTCTTTGGGTTCGCCTGAACATTCAATTAGACAACTGAAGAGCTAACAAGGTTAGCACGTCCTGTCGAGGCGAGACAGAGAACCCAGACGCAGACAAAGACCAAGGAGACGGTGAATGCAAACTTAAAAGTGTATTCCTTACATATACCAACGTATACTTATGTTGTATACTTACAGTAAAGTGCAGTTATGCAGGAACACCTACTGAGTGGCAAAGACAACGACTTTCTGGCCTTGACAGCCCATACATCCAACAGAAAAGTCCTATCTGATTGCATTAAACAACGTTAACCCATTTTGGGCGGGAACCCCTTTTGGTGTTTTAAACATTATGTTTTAGCTATTGAAAAATAGCAGATCTACAAGCTCATAGCGCGCCACCAAGTGGCGCGCTACGAGCTTGTAGGTCTGCTATTTTTGAAAAATCGCAGAACGACTGACATAGAAACATAGCTTTTTCAGAAAACTGTCATTTTTAGAATTTGATCAAAATGGGTTAAACAACGTTAAACTCACTTTGCCACTGCCTTTGCCACTCACTTTATGCATGCTCATACCCTCTATAGTCTATACCAATGTCCTCTGAGACCTCAGGCCGAGTCCTTGGGAAGGTTGGAGCCAGCCAGGGACGTGCAGAGAGTGTTTAGAGAGGCAGGGGCTGACATCCCGTAAGAGGGCACTTTTAGACAAAGTAGCCTTGGCGAGCCATGAGGCCCATAGGGGCAGGAGCCTATCTCCTGTTTCTGTAGCGTGAGGCAGCTTGATGTACAAGTACACCCCCTGGACATGACGCTAGTATGTCGCAGGGACTTACCCCCAACCCAACCCTTGATGCTGAGTGTCAAGCAGGGAGGCACTGGGTCCCATTTTTAGAGTCTTTGGTATGACCCGGCCAGGGATTGAACCCCGACCTCCCAGTCTCAGGGCGGACACTCTAACCACAAGGCCACTGAGGTGGTACTTTTAGACACAACCGTGTAGTAAATGCTGCATTCGTGGTCTGGAGAGGGCGGATGTTTTACAGACGGGTAAAAGGGCAGGGGCTGAAGCCCCCTTTGATGGCTATGTTGTGCATGTCTCTGGTTGGAGCTGCGTGGGGATCGAGGCAGTCAGGCTGGATGAGAGGAGAGGAGAGACCCGAGAATTAGCGCAGGCCAGAAAAGGAACAGATTCTCAAACTAGGGGTGCACGACTATGAGATTGCGGCCGATATCCGATATTATTTGGAGGGTCATATCTGCCGATACCGATTCTGACCGATTCCGATATTATACAGAGGACCACAATGGAAACAAGCCTATAGGCCCTATAGGGGGCTTGGCCCAAAGCCTGATAATAAAGTATTAAATCAATCAATAAATAGCCTATATACTCTTCTCCAAGTGTCTGTTTTCAGAATTGAATGACTACTGAATGAGATGAGTACACAAATTAAATGTAGAAAAATTATTTTACATCACATTTGATTTGGATTTTGTTCTAGACTATAGAGGCACCCAACCCGCTTTGCGGCGAGATCAAAGCGTGTCGCTATACTCTCCTATACTCTACACTCTGTTCCATGTATAGTGTACAGTGGTTCTCAAACCTTTAAATGAGTACCACAGACGAAAAACAGTCTAAGTCCAAATTTAACACTGACCCCTCCACGAAAAGGCCTCGTTGTCCTGAACCCTTATCTATCATTTATACATTATAGATAAATAGTGTGGACTTTTTCGTGTACAAATGGAACCAAATGGACCATTACAGGTCCATTTGGTTCCATTTGTACACTCTCAGAGTTACACACCCCTATACGGGCCATTTGGAACCCACTCAAGGACACGTTGAGACCCACTGGTGTAGCAGAGTGTTTCCAGTGAGCTAACATGCACAATAGCAGCACCCTGACTGTTTGACCAGAATGGAACAGAGCCTTCATTAGTATCATCGGCAACACCTGTGAAGGAAGTATAGGGAAGGGGCCAGAGTTCTTTCCAAAATGGCGTGTGTGCATGGAGCCCATTGACAGTGCAGATATAGTCTGGAGGTGATGGAGGGCGGGAGACTGATTCTGTTGAATAATGGATTTAGACGAAGCCAGAGTTCACCTTCGGAGAATGTCTAGCCGTACATGTGTTCAAATGTATACTGAACATCTTCTCAGAGGCAAATAGTGTACTTTTTTTACTCCACTACTACAATTACAAACAAAGCGATAAGAGTAGCAACACAAACAGACAGGGAGGCAGACATATAGGCAGGCAGGCACTTCCACACTTCCAGACCCAAATGTGAAAGGTCACAGCCGGTGATCAGCCCTGTAATTAGATCGCCCTGAGAGAGAGAGAGAGGGGGGGGGGTGTTCAGAAGAGCAGCGGTGATGAACCCGTTGTCCTCTCTCTCTCTCTCTCTCTCTCTCTCTCTCTCTCTCTGGCAGCCTGCCTCAGGGTTGAACATGCCTATTACAGGACAGTGGACAATCTCATGACTTTCGAGGGGTCCCGTGTATTATGGGGGAGCATGGGGAACTAATTCTCTCTTTTTAATATAGTTTTTAATAGTTTTAAAATGAAGAATAATTATGCAATGATGTGATTTGGTGCGGAGTTGTGGCAGAATTTAATAAAGGTACCTTTAAAATCAAATCTCTCTCTCTCTCTTTCTCTCTCTCTCTCTCTCTCTCTCTCTCTCTCTCTCGTAAAGTACTCTCTAGTAAAGTACAAATACAAGTGACTCTCTCTCTCTCTCTCTCTCTGTCTCTCTCTTCAACGGATGCAACTCGTTGTAATATTATAGATTTGCTGTTTTCGGTCTGTGGTATACCAGCATTGTGCACGGCATGTACAGTCTCTCTCTCTCTCTCTCTCTCTCTCTCTCTCTCTCTCTCTCTCTCTCTCTCTCTCTCTCTCTCTCTCTCTCTCTCTCTCTCTCGGACAGACAGACCATGCAGAAGAGCGCTGCCAGGTGTGCCCCCCCCCCCCCCCCCCCCCATTCTTCTTTGTCCTTAATCCACTGCTAGTGCTCCTAAGCCTATTACTGTCTGGAGACCAAGGGAAGAATCTGAAAAGATGTCTGATCCCTATGTGTGTGTGTGTGTTGTGTGTGCGTACGTGTGCATGCGTGTTTGTTGTATAGCACCATAGCAGTGCGCTGGCCTGGCTTGCCTTCATGCTGGCCTGCCTGCCCTGAGCGGCTTAAATTTGTTTTATTGGCAGCCAGCCAGGCCAATAAGGAGGCAGTCCTCCCGGTCCTCCCGATGGCCACACCGGGGCCTGGAGACAGAGAGCAGCAACATGTACCCGATGAACTGAGAGAGAGAGAGAGAGAGAGAGAGAGATAGAGAGAGAGAGAGAGAACAAATTTGGAACCCACTCAAGGACACGTTGAGACCCACTGGTGTAGCAGAGTGTTTCCAGTGAGCTAACATGCACAATAGCAGCACCCTGACTCTGTTTGACCAGAATGGAACAGAGCCTTCATTAGTATCATCGGCAACACCTGTAAAGGAAGTATAGGGAAGGGGCCAGAGTTCTTTTCAAAATGGCGTGTGTGCAATAGAGCCCATTGACAGTGCAGATATAGTCTGGAGGTGATGGAGGGCGGGAGACTGATTCTGTTGAATAATGGATTTAGACGAAGCCAGAGTTCACCTTCGGAGAATGTCTAGCCGTACATGTGTTCAAATGTATACTGAACATCTTCTCAGAGGCAAATAGTGTACTTTTTTTACTCCACTACTACAATTACAAACAAAGTGATAAGAGTAGCAACACAAACAGACAGGCAGGCAGACATATAGGCAGGAGAGAGAGAGAGAGAGAGAGAGAGAGAGAGAGAGAGAGAGAGAGAGAGAGAGAGAGAGAGAGAGAGAGAGTCTGGGATAAGACACCACGTTTCTCTTTTGGGTCTTGAGAGCAAAACAAAAAGGTTTGGTAACCACCTGACTGAAAAAACGACAGAACGGAATTGGAAACGGCATGTGGGGAAGGCCTTGTTTTGTCCCAGGGTTGCGGTTAATGACAGCAGGGCCTTTGAGACGCCATCACGGATGATTAGAAAGGCATTGTCATGCGGCAATTTGAGCTTCACAGCTGATGGAACTCATGAATACGAAAATTAACCCATTTTAGGCGGGAACCCCTTTTGGTGTTTTAAACATGATGTTATAATTTAGCTATTGAAAAATAGCAGATCTACAAGCTCATAGCGCGCCACCGAGTGGCGCGCTACGAGCTTGTAGGTCTGCTATTTTTGAAAAATCGTGAAAATATTTATTTCAGAAAACTGGAGGATTTAGAAGATTTTTTTTTTTAATTTTGAGGTCAGGCCTAAATGGGTTAATATTACCTATAATGTTGCGCGCTCAGGCAGAATATTGTACTAGCAATCTGAGCCGCGTATATATGACCCCTAATAATGTTATTATAGAGACTGATCGGCCCCACTGCAGTGTACCCTTAACCCACTGAGACCGGATTCTACATAAATGACTTCTAAATCCGGCCTGGGCCGTGGCTCAGCGGTCCAGGCACCTTGGGCGGTATAGTCCGAGCCTGGCAGTGTGCCGCGGGTTCGACTCCCGATCCCGACGGCCCTTACTGCATGTCACTCCCCCATCTGTCTCCCCCATTTCCTGTCAGCCAAAAAAAAAAAAGAAAAGAAAAAAGTTTTTAAAAAAGGATGTATTTGGGCGCCGACTTAAAGGGACACTTCACCCCTTTTGCAAAAAAAATACATGTTAATGACGTTTAGAAGATTTAGAACACTTTCCTCTGGGTCTATGTGTGTAATTTGTGGTTTTAGATATTTTAGATTTTAGCAGTCTCTGTAAAATCTAATATCTAAAACGTTTTAAAAATATATATATATATATTTTTTTCAACAGTCAAAGTTTAAAATACTGGTTAAAGTGCAGGTTAAAAGCTATGGCGACGCAGATGCGTTCCAGGTCTTAATGGGTTAATAATGAATTCATCCATATGGACATTGTATCATTTCAGAGCTTCTGCCCCCCCCCCCCCATCCTATGCAATATCATTTACAAGTGCTATTGCTTGTTAGTATATGTGTAGCAAATGCTGGATGCCTAAATCCAATTACATGACATAGAGTTAGTCCTCATTAAGGCAATGCAATTATGTTCCGTTGCAATTATATCCAATCAGAGATATAGCCTATAAACCCAGATTATATATATCAAGAAGAGCGCGCACTGTCTACGTGTTCATGTTTCCCCCACCTCGAGCGCGTCTGCATGACGCGTGCTTTTAATTTCGCTGTGATAAGTTGGGCAAAACAGATTTTCAGGCACAAAGGTGAGACCGTAAATAGCTAACAGAAAATAGCCCACGAATAGAAGCATCAGAATGGACATCTGCAAGTTCATCAGGATGACTTAGATGGCTGCATGTCTGAACCCCTTTTGGTGTTAGCATTATGTTATGCTTTAGCTATTGAAAAATAGCAGATCTACAAGCTCATAGCGCGCCACCGAGTGGCGCGCTATGAGCTTGTAGATCTGCTATTTTTGAAAAATCGAAGAACGGCTGACATCTGCAAGTTCATCAGGATGACTTAGATGGCTGCATGTCTGCCGGCACAGGGGGTAAAATCAGCCCTCAACGGCATCTGACATGCATACTAGGGGATACTAGGGGAGTAGGGGTTTTATGTCGGACATTACTAACCCTATCCTCAGTCTTAACCGACCATGTAGGTCTACTGTATGTACTGTCAGACATTACTAACCCTATCCTCAGTCTTAACCGGCCATGTAGGCCTACTGTATGTCGACATTACTAACCCTATCCTCAGTCTTAACCGGCCATGTAGGCCTACTGTATGTATGTCAGACATTACTAACCCTATCCTCAGTCTTAACCGACCATGTAGGCCTACTGTATGTATGTCGGACATTACTAACCCTATCCTCAGTCTTAACCGGCCATGTAGGCCTACTGTATGTATGTCGGACATTACTAACCCTATCCTCAGTCTTAACCGGTCATGTACTGTATGTATGTCGGACATTACTAACCCTATCCTCAGTCTTAACCCGCCATGTAGGCCTACTGCATGTATTTGGGACATTACTAACCCTATCCTCAGTCTTAACTGGTCATGTACTGTATGTATGTCGTACATTACTAACCCTATCCTCAGTCTTAACTGGCCATGTACTGTATGTATGTCGGACATTACTAACCCTATCCTCAGTCTTAACCGGCCATGTAGGCCTACTGTATGTCGACATTACTAACCCTATCCTCAGTCTTAACCGGCCATGTAGGCCTACTGTATGTCGACATTACTAACCCTATCCTCAGTCTTAACCGGCCATGTAGGCCTACTAGTAAGGGCATTTTATCAGGTATTTGACCAATCTGGGAACTAAATCGTTACCAAGAAAATGTAATGTCTTCACCAATGTGTTTCTAAAGGTGTCTAATAACATGTACTAAAAGTTTGAAATTCAACTCCCGTGGGAAATTGAGTTATTAGCATAATATGTGACCATACCCATAACATCCAAAATTTCATCATTCTTTAAGTAGCATGTGACATATGAAACTAGGGTGATTTCATGATTCTGAATCCATTCCAAGCATTCGTTTTGCACAAAAAACACTCCTTGGGCTAAATTAGGTCATATCCACTTGACCAAATGTGCTGACCTCATCACGTTTGTGTGGCCGTTTTCCTCCCAAGGAGTGTTTTTTGTGCAAAAAGGAAAAAATCACACCCGTGTGAAGTGAGGGGCGCTAATATATTAAAGTCTAACTCATGTTGATTAGGTGATGTAATGGTGAAACATTAAACGCCATTAACAATAAAGAGACAATCTGACGTAATGTGCCACATTATGATGTAAATGTTCCCCGTCATTGTCAATGGCGTTTACAAAACAAACATTGAACTAAAGACAAACATTAAACCTGTGTATAGGAGGGGCTGGCGCCTCCTTGCAGTAGGTGTTCTTTGAGAGCAGTTTTGAAGGAGTCTAGGGATTAACACTTTGATGAAACTCTCTTTGATGAAGAATGGGGTCAAGTACTGGGTCCAAGACTCCAAAACTTTTAGTCATATTTGGATTTCAGGTGTGAAATATATATCGTTTGAGTAATCAACCTCGTATTGACATAGTGTGTTACTGAGATAAATACTTTTATGAACACAATTGCCATCCAATTGCCGTCCCCTGAGACCCCAAATGACGCCTGTGGTCTGACGGTAGCCGGGTGGACGCGGCTGTGCATGTGTGCGTGCGTGCATGCTTGAGTGCGCGTTGTTTGCACATGATTGCCTTTTGTAATTGATAGCATGGCCTCCGAGGCCGGCATTTTCAAGATGAATATTCACAATTACGAGTGCGGGGCCTTCTCATTAGAGTGCGTGACCTTCTAGCAGCCCGCGTCCACATTGATCGTCCCTCAGGCGGTCAGTCAGCGCTGGCCTTTTGGTCAGAGATTACTCAACCGCGGAGACAATGTGCATGGTGGACTAGGGTGACCAGATCCAAACTGTTCATTTGAGGGACAGAAGTATCGCCTGTGTGGGAAGTGGGATGGGGGGACCTCGTCCCACTTGTCCCACACAAGCGATACTGCAGTACCGGGTTAGCAACTTACTGCTTGAGTTGCTATTAAATGCCTTGATGTCATATTCGACCATAGCAGGCCTATTGGCTATCATTTATAAACTCCTCTGGTGTCTCACATTTTGTTGCTTTATTTTTATGCTATTTTAACAGGCTTAAAAACACATCTTGCAAGAAGAGACAATGAGAGAGCTTTACAACAGAAGGCCAACTATTAGGGGACTAACTATTAGGGCATTTGAACACTGATGCAATCGCCTGCCAGTCACAATGTGGGACAGGGTCTCAATATGTGGGACACCTGAAAAGTCAAGGAAATGAGGGACTGTCCCACGCAAAGGGGGACATCTGGTCACCCTACGGTGGACTGTGGACCTCGCACCAGCCGGCCACCTTGTGGCTTTAACCCATTCTGACCTGAGATCAGATTCTAAAAATGTCTACTACATCCCGACAGTCGTTCTTCGATTTTTCAAAAATAGCAGACCTACATAGCAGACCTACAAGCTATGAGCTTGTAGATCTGCTATTTTTCAATAGCTAAAGCATAACATAATGCTAACACCAAAAGGGGTTCCCGCCCAAAATGGGTTAACAACGCCACAAACATGGACAGATTTTACTCTGAAAAGCCATTTCCCCCCAAAACCGGTGTCTAACCAAAGTATGCCTCCCGTGAAAGCTTCCATTTCTACATCGCGCTACCTCGTCTGATCTCTCGTTTGAAGCGATAATATTCCAAACGAGATGCTTTGGTTAAGTCAGAAATGAAGACAGAACATTGCCAGTTTGATCAAATCCATGGAGAGCGCTGTAGATTTAGCCTTGCCGAGCCATGAGGCTCATATAGGGCAGGAGCCTATCTCCTGTTTCTGTAGTGTGAGGCAGCTTGATGTACAAGTACACCCCCTGGACATGACACTAGTATGTCGCAGGGACTTACCCCCAATCCAACCCTTGATGCTGAGTGTCAAGCAGGGAGGCACTGGGTCCCATTTTTAGAGTCTTTGGTATGACCCGGCCGGGGATTGAACCCCAACCTCCCAGTCTCAGGGCGGACACTCTAACCACAAGGCCACTGAGCTGGTTGCAGATTTAGAGTAAAGAGGCAGTTTAGTCGGGCCGTAAACAAGGAAGTGAACGGCAGTGCGCAAAACATGTCTAGGATCGCTGAAGGAGGCATGCAGGCCAAGCAAAAATAAAATAAAATGGATTACAGCGATCACGTTTTATATCCTTAAAAAAGCTTTAATTGTGGAGAATTCCGTCAGAAGCAGACCACGATTGGATTTTCTATGAAGGAATGTTCCACCATAAACAATAAATAATAATAAATAAATGTGTTAAATTTCTCAATCATTTCTCTGTCGGATTTCAATCATTTGGATTCCATAGAAGTCAACATGTCTTCTATAGAAGTGTGTCCTGCACCAAATATCTACAAGCTTACAACACTGTTGTAAGTTTGACCAGGTGTCCCCCTTTGCATGGGACAGTCGGTCCCTCAATTCCAAGACTTTTCAGGCGTCCCACAAATTGAGACCCTGTCCCACATTGTGACTGGCAGGCATCATTGTTCAAATGCCCGATTAGTTAGTCCCCTGATAGTTGGCTTTCTGTTGTAAAGCTCTCTCATTGTCTCTTTTCCTGCAAGATGTGTTATTAAGCCTGTTAAAATAACATGATAAATATCCCCTAGGCTACAGACCAAGTCAGCCATACCACCTATGAAGTTAAATTAAAAACAAAATGGGAGACATCAGAGGGGTTTAATAACAAAATCACAGGCAATATTACGTTTTTATTTTTTGTTAAAAAAAAGGTCCCCCCCCCCCAACCCCCATGTTCAACAGCATAGACAGGGAGGATAAGTAAGCACACACATACAAAATGACAATACAGCAAAAAAAAAAGTAAAAGAGAGAAGAAAATAACAATAATGAAGACTGTAAATTGATATGTTAATGGCATGATTTGAGTTTGTACAATGCTGTGGATAAGGTGTCAACGTGTTGTAATCTTGTAGTTAACGTATTTTCAGTTATTAGTTATTTCAGTCCTCCTAAGGTTTTCAGATATTTCATAACCGCAATCGTTAACGCCTCAATCTGCAATTTCTTCAACCGATTATAGCTGTATGGCTGCCAAAACACTGTGGCCTCGGGCCATGCCATCGTGTCCACATAACGTGCTTTTTTGGAACTGCCAGCACCTCTCTGTGCCCGCGGGCGCTTCAGGCGGGAGATTAGATATAGTTCACCTTTTGTGGAGGAGCGCCAGTGGTTGTCATCCTCCTGGATTGTGTCTGACAACCCGCTAACTCGGGACGTGATGTCGAGTTGTTTACCACAGCCATGAGAAGTCCATGTTTTTTTTCTATTGCTGAAGCTAAGCGGTTTTGTGCTCCTGTGCTCCCCTTCAAACACCTTTGAAGAAGTGACTGCCAAAGTGCGATGAGTGAAGACACAGGGCACACTCAGTAACAATCAATAGAAGACAATTGAATCTAATGCCATGTCCTTTTTGCTGGACAGTTAGGGCCTGACTGACTGACTGACTGACTGACTGACTGGCTGGCTGGCTGGCTGGCTGACTGACTGACTGACTGACTGACTGACTGACTGCTCCGATATTGGCAATTTAGACAGTATAGAAGATTTTGATTAATCTTTCCAAGACGGCTACAAGTCAAACGTGTCAATGAAAAAGAAAAACAGTGATATAGTGACACAATATCATCCCCTCCCCTAACCCCTCCCCCTTTATCATACAACAGCAGCTGTAGGTGCGGCTTCAGTTCAGGTGGATCACCACCTATCACCACCCACCATGAGGCAAACCAGGCATACTTAATGAACTGGTGGGCGTGTCCACATTTTAACAAAAAAGGTACACTTTTTAGAAAAATAAATATTCCTCCTTATATAATAATAATACCTGATGGTCAAAGAAGTCACGGCACTTTTTTTTGCCCACAATTTTGCAACCCATTTTTTCCACCCAGTGTCAATTATCTAATGTAGTACAGTGCTTAGCTGGGAGAAGGGTACAGTACATTAAACAAATCACACCCGTGTTAAGTGAGAGGTGCTCATACATCACACTGTAATACCTCATTTCATTCCGGCCAATGAGAATTTGCGTCCTCACCTTCATCTTCAATGCACGTGTTTACGCAATGTTTGTGTTTACACAAACACTCAAACCGTTCCCTTAATTGCATTTAATGTTTGCGTAGGACAAAGTTTGTGTGTACACACACACACACACACACACACACACACACACACACACACACACACACACACACACGCACACGCACACGCACAAACCTGGACATGGGAGGCGCTCAAAAAACACAAAATGTGTTTATACGTGAACTACGAACATTGTTCATTTGTTGATTAAATCAACAGTGTTCATCACCTGCGTGTAGCTTGGCTTATCTCCCCTATAGCTTGTGTTGGTATTACCGATTTCTGATTGGTCACACTGATAATTGTTGCATGCAGATGTAGAATAGATTTTTTTGTCATCAATTTGTCACCCAAAATATTGGATTGGTATTCAACAGATAACTATACAGACAGCCAATATTAACATATTGACATATGCATGTGCGCGAGCGCGCACGTGCACACACACACACACACACACACACACACACACACACACACACACACACACACACACACACACACACACACACACACACACACACACACACACACACACACACAGCGTAAACTGAGTAAATGTACTTGAGTACAGCTTGACAGCTGAAGTAACGAAAACTCAATAAAAAGTAAAAGGAGTACAATTACAGTATACATGCACAAATTAAAGATGGATCCGTGATATTTGTATTTGTTTTCCAGTTTTTCATGTGTTAATGAGGTGACAGTACTTCATTAGACCCCATGGTGTGGTTGTTATGTGCAATGATGTCTTCCCTTTGTATTTAGGGTTTCTTCCTGCAGGAGCCTGTCAATGAAAAAGAAAAACAGTGATATAGTGACATCACAATATCATCCCCTCCCCTAACCCCTCCCCATTTATCATACAACAGCAGCTGTGGGTGCGGCTTCAGTTCAGTTGGATCACCACCTATCACCACCCGCCAGGTAAACCAGGCATACTTAATGAACTGGTGGGCGTGTCCACATTTTAACAAATACGGTACGGTGGGGTGGGTAGGGTGGAAAAAGGCACGGCACTCCATATTTTATTTTTTTTATTAATTTTTTTGCCCACGATTTTTGCAACCCATTTTTTCCACCCAGTGTCAATTATCTAATGTAATCCTCTGCCAACCAGGGGGGGCAGCGGACTGGCCTCATGCTACCTTCTATGCATGAGGAGTCCAAGCTGCTTGTTTTCACCTGACAGGGGAGAGTTTCCCCGGCCGGACGTAGCGTGTGGAAGGAACACGTTATTCCAACCAGTTTCTTTCCTCTCCATCAGGCGCCCTGGCTGGCCAGGGGGAGGTATATATATTTTTTTAGGTAGGATTACTGCATGTTTTTGTGAGGGTACCTACCCTAGGGGACATGGGGAGAACATACAAACTCCACACAATCCCCTTTCGCCAACCCCGCCTCGGGTATGGGCACTTATGACACGGAGGAGAGAACATGGCCACAGCATCCCCAGCGGGAATTGAACCCGGGACGTTCTAGCTGTGAGGCGACAGCACTACCGACTGTGCCACCGTGCCCCCGGCACTCCATCTTTAATTATTTTACTGCAAAGTACAAATATATTCGTACCCCCCAGCTATGGGACGTTATGAGCCAGGTGTGCACATGTTTGTACCCAGTTTTGGGCAGTAACGAGTTACTATTTACATATTACTGTAATATTATTACTTTTTCCAGTAACGAGTAGTATAACAAAGTAACAAATTACTCTGCAGAAATAGTAATGTTTAATAACTATTTACTCGTTACAAATGAGCGTCATTTGTTTTTGTTCATTCGTTCAGTTATGTACTCATACTAGATGGTTGTTGCATGGCATGCAATAATAGAACAGATCTACAAGCTATCAACGGGTAAAAACAGAGATGCTTGTAGATCTGTTATTGTTAGCCTGCACAGCCTGCGCACAGTCATGACGTAGCGTATGCGTCTATGCGACCGCCACACTCGCTTCACTACCAAACAACAGAGACAGACAAAAAGACCAGAGAGTGGCGGACCATGACAGAGAAATGTATCGGTATTATTTTGCATTCTTGTCTGTCAAAGATGCCAGGCATATTAAGGCGAGACATAAGGTGGGTAGGTGAAATCAAGATTTTTCCTTTTTTTTTTTTGCTATTTTGCTTCCTAAATATGTTTTCTTCCAAACTAAAGCAAAATAAACATTCAAAACACAGATTTAGATGTTTATTTTAGTAGTTTATTTTAGCCAATGACAGCTTGTTTTGCTGGGTGAAAATCCACCCTCTCAATTTTCATGATTGGTTGTTGGTACAAAGGAAGTGACCATATTTGGATCAAACCACAGTCAGCTCGAGGTCCAGACCTTTCCAATGATATATGGCATTATATGTTGTTGCCAATATTTGGATGAGATATTTTGTCTCAAAATAGTGGCTTCAAATAAAACGTTTTGGAATTTTACTCAAAATGAGTTTTCCTCATACCTGGGACAAATAATCTCCACTTCAGTTGCACTCACATACACCAAACTTTCCAGTCTTATTCACAACTATATTCTGCAGATATTTACAGATGGGTTTGTTGATATATCATTCACAGCCTGATTTACATCACATTTTATACCTAAAAACATGCCGAAAATTGGGTTTGTTATGCCTGTTGACACTATTTTCTGATTTGTGGAGTGATAATTAGAGATATCTAAAATCCCTTCTGTAATTTTCTTTGTCTCTAATATGTCAACAAAATGAAACAATCATTTTGAACCTGGCTTTATCCGATCTTCAGATTTATCGTCCCGAAATGTATGCAAATTAGCGCATATAATGCCTAATTTGCATATTTAAACATATAATTTCAGAAAACTTGTAATACAAAAAATCTTAGTTTTAATATAAGTAATCAACTGGATAAGTTTCATTGTGATAGCTATTAGTTAACTTTTTTTCCCTATTCACCTACCATGTCTCACCTTGTCAGTTGTAAACTTCTGCGTGTGCGAAAAAAACACTTTGTCTATATAAACGTCTTGAAGCATCTGTTTAAAGACCGAGAACCACGAGAACCACGGACTCAACAATCTGTCTTGAGAGACTTGGCTGCCTCAAAAAGGTCAGAGACTGTTGCTTTATTTATGTGTTATTTATTTGGGTGTTATTTATGTATACTTGTTATGCACCTTCGTCTAGGGTGAAGGAACATAACATAATTCAGGAGGAGACAGGGTTGAAAAAGAACTTTAGTTCATTGTTGTAGCTCTTTTTTTCCGTTAGCAGAGACAAAGTTTACATTTTCTTGTTCAAAACAAAAATATATCTAAGGCATAACTAACGAAATCAACAACTCATAAAGAAGAAAACTAAACAAACAGAACAAAAGGCAGGCAAACAAGCGGAGGACTAGAGGGATCGAGTCTCTGCTGCGAAATATGCTGTCGTCCCCCGGTGAAGTCCAAGTTCAACTGAGCTTTTATAGAGCGACAGGAAGAGTGCTCAGCCAACAGGAAACTGGTGTTGTCGGGGAGAACCAATAAGGAAGAGAGGGGCAGGTCTAATCAGGGACCTGTCACTCATAGCCATGTCTGTGTCTGTATTCATTCATTTGAGTACTGCAGCCAACAGTCTCATCTTTTCCAACTCATTCATAATCAGGAAACAAAAGAAACACAACTTGTAACATGCCATATAACACAATAGATCCAACTTATAATTATTATCCCAGTTTAATAGTCACCATAAATAATAATTATACTTAAACAAATATAATCAAATAACCAACAGGACTGTGGTCCGTAACAATACTATATTTACAGTCCCCCCCCCCCTCTCTCTCCTCATTTCCTGTCAGCCTATACTGTCTGTCCCTCCATAAAAAAATAAAAATAAAGGCGAAAGCCACAAAAAAAATCATTAAAAAAAATTAAAAATAAAAAAAAAAAAGAATCCACGGGTCCGCCTGCAGTTCACGCTCCAACCACTATAGGGCCGAGTGCTTCAACGCTGGAGAGTTCGGATGTCATTTGTGACTTGCATCACTCCCAACATGTAAAAGTTTCTGTCGACAGCCAGGTAAACAGTGTGCGCTAATGCTAGTGCTAGCTAATGGTTACACTTAAAGTGATGTGTGCATGCACATGCATGGGGCTACAGCGGGGAGGAAACCGATTCTCTTAAAGTGGACGCAGGCGCTGGCATAGGTTAATAAACTACATTTATGCTACCAGCTAGCAGCAAAGAATGAGTTAAGTACATTGACTCAATTGCTTTCCACCACTGCATACAGCAACACATACTGTAGCACTGTGTTTCCTTTTTGTCAAATAGGTTTTTATTGAACAAATTATAAATTATTACACAAACATTATGATATGAAATACATTTTTCTTTTATAGAAAACAAAAAATGAAATAAAAATAAAATAATACAAATACAAAAAAGAGAAAGAAATCCCTCAACCCTCCCACCCATAATGCTCAGTGACACCGCATACTATAGAATAAGATGATAGAAAGCTCATTGAAAACATCTGAAAAGAAAATGGCGTACAGTCAACCATATCAATGGTATCCTGTCTATTAATTGTTTCTACTCAGGTAATGAACAAGGGGCAGCCAAACCTTATCAAACTGTCTCTCCCTGTTTCTCAGGAAGTACCTTATTCTCTCAAGATGAAGTGTACTAGTCATTTCATTCAGCCAGTGCTTGAATGCTGGAGTCTCTGTAGCACTGTGTTTCTATTGAAGCCACGTCTATCATTGCTACTACTTGTTTTGCCTCTATCTCCTCTCTGTCTCTCCTTCTCTCTCTATTTCTCTCCCCCGACACGGTCGAGGCAGATGGCCGCCCACCCTAGAGTCGGGTTCTGCTTCACGTTTTTTCCTAAGGCGGGGCGTTTTTCGTTACCACACTGTCGCAATGTTGCTTGCTCTGGGTGGGATCTCTGTCGGTATTGCAAAAAACACCGACAGAGCTTTGTCGCTCCACATGTAAAGTGTCTTGAGACAACTTGTTGTGATTTGACACTTTAATGAAATCGAATTGAAAATTCAGCCACAGAGAATATCCCGCCGTGCTGCACGAGTTTATGTTGTAGCAGGTTTCTCTCTCAAACGGTCACATTTCATTCCCGCCATGCTAATTAGGCCCAGACAGCACCTTATCTCCAAGCCTTTCTTCCTCATGTCTCTCCACACCCTCTCTCCACAAAGACATGCAAAGAAAAGCGATACAATCCCTGCTTAGAATAGTGTGTGTGTGTGTGTGTGTGTGTGTGTGTGTGTGTGTGTGTGTGTGTGTGAGCATGCACGTGCGTTGACGCCCATGCACTTCATACGGCGCTGTCACGCTTTTTTTCCCGCGTTCTCAGCAAGGGCCTGTGGTCAGTCGCACGCGCGCATGCACGTGTGTTTGATGCGTGCGTGCGTACTGCCTCGCAATTAATTATTTCCCATGATTTTTCCAGCGCGCCGCCACACCGCAGTCCCTTTTAACAAGGCTTTCTAAATGTCATCCTCCAACCATGATTGACATGCAAATGTGCGGCTTGCGGAAAGAAAGAAGAAGAAGAAGAAGAAGGAAAAAAAAACGAACAGGGTCTAAATGGGAACGGCAGGTTCAATCAGTTATCAAGGCTTATAGGCGGCCCGAGCGCCGGGGGGGAGTTCACTGGGTTTAAGGAGGGAGTTAACCCCCGACATGCCAGCCACGGTCACGGACCCATATGGCTCGTATACGTCCGTGCGTGCGTGCGTGCGTGCGTGCGGCCTTTGAATGGGGCCTGTAATTAGACGAACGAACGCGCCGCCCGAAATTGCGGGCGAGTGGTACATGCAGGTGTACATGCAGGGGGAAACACACGCTCTCACACGCACGCACACACACACACACACAAAGAGCGCTGTTCTTTCCCTTTTGGACTGTGCGATGGACAACCGTAAAAGTGCGATTGTTGATGGGAGTTTGGGAGAGAGGGCCTTGGCCCTTTATATTGATCCTTTCACTGCTTGACAGGCGGCGTAAAGAAAAGGCCTTGGGAGGCGAGAGAAAAGAGCACACCGTGGAAACCGTGCTGTACAGTGGTGTACAGAAAACTAGCTATACATTTACTTACAGTTGGGTGCCACCGATATTGTCCCTTATCATTTGACCCATTTAGGCCTGACCTCAACATTTTTAAAAATCCTTCTAAATCCTCCAGTTTTCTGAAATAAATATTTTCACGATTTTTCAAAAATAGCAGACCTACAAGCTCGTAGCGCGCCACTCGGTGGCGCGCTATGAGCTTGTAGATCTGCTATTTTTCAATAGCTAAATTATAACATAATGTTTAAAACACCAAAAGGGGTTCCCGCCCAAAATGGGTTAACTGTCATTGGAGGCCATCGACAATATCGATGGCCTCCAACTGTAAGTAGGCTACTGTACAATGTTTAGGTATTTGTACTTCCAATTTCCAATCCTTCTACTCCACTGCATCTCTGAGGAAAATATTGTACTTTTACTCTACATGTATTAGAAATCTTTTAGTTACCAGTTACTTTGGAGATTATTATTATTGCAAAACATACATTAACAACTTCAGACCTAATTGTTTTTTGAATAAAGTATTTTTAGTAGGTAGCCCATTTTTGAATGAATCACGTAGTGTACACAGTTCACATGCACACACGCACGCACGCGCGCACGCACGCACGCACGCACGCACGCACGCACGCAGACTACCGCCACCATAGACACTATTTCATATACTCTATTTCACTTGGAAAACAAGACCGGTGCCGCAAAAACAGTTCGCGAGAATCACACAGCTATAGCTAATGTGACCATCGTCTATTTAAGAGTCTTCAGAAGCATTATTATTTTAACCGCGCGGTAGCGACGATTTAGTATCGAGCCGCTAACAGCAATTCAGAGAACAACAGAGGTAAAGATTGGCGGCCCCATAGAGCATCGCAGTCCCGCCCCCTTTCATGACGACGCCAGGCCCAGGAAATAATTCCCAATGCATTTTTCCCGTAGACATTTCAAAAAGACCTTTTAAGCGTCGTACAAAGCCAACTCGAGACACACAATATTTTGGACCAAACATTATGAATTGCAATGAAGAAAAACAACAACAAAAGTGTTGTAACCTGCCGTTTTTTTGTTCTTTCTAATTATTTGTTCGTCCCAAAATATTGTGTTTATTGTCATGATTTGTCACAACTCGAGTTGGCGTTGTCCGCAGCGTAAACGTCTTTAAATAAATACTTTTTGAAAAGTCTATGAGGAAAATTAACGGGGAATTCTTTTCCGGGTCTGCGTCACTCTATAGCATTGTACGGGCCGCCATCTTGGGGAGGGCAAAACACGTACAGTGAGCTGAGCATTGCCTAGCGACCAGGAGCCCCGCTTTACGGTAAATAGAGAGAGAGGTATAGTAGAACAATAAAAAGGAACGGGAACAGGTTTTTTTTTCTTTTCACATATCTTTTCACAGAGAGAGAGAGAGAGAGAGAGAGAGAGAGAGAGAGAGAGAGAATTAATCTTTCACGAATCGCCCCGGGATGCGTACGAATAATCTCCACTCAGCCCTGGCCAATTACCACTGAAACACGTTGACTTTGACTAGGCGTCATCAATGTCCGACAGAAAGTTTCCATGTCTTTTGTCTTAAAATTGTGAAAATAGTGGATCTACAAACTCACAATGTTACGGTCTGTGTGAACTGTGCACCCTGCATGCAGCAGGCAGTTGATTCAAAGTTTGATTCAACATTTGTGACCGCTTCAGACCGAGGCTAAGTCACTGATTTTTCAAATAATAGCTTCAAATTGACATATAGGTTGTTCAGTTTGACCCACCAGTTTTAGAGATATGGCTTATGGAGCGCCGAAGTCCTGACGTCACTCGCTCGTCCCCTGGTTCTGCCTGCACGGAAGTAATTTCTCTATGGAGAATAACAGGGGCTCATCTTAAAATCGTTTCATGTAAGCATTGTGGTCCAAACATAAACAAGCTGTCTCGGTGTTATTGTCAGGGAGGTGTCTCTGTATCGTTTGCGACAGTCAGTCACTCATATATGATACGTTGATAACATTGATTTTACAATATAAATTGGGGTCACAGAGATATAAATGCCATTGAATGGGTGTCCGTAGACTAATGCATGTCAAACTGAGGGTCCTTGAAATTAAACGGGTTGAGAATCACTATGCCGTAAACATCTTCTCTTATGGGGGTGCCTGGCATATGTTTTCAAATGGGGGCTCGCAGGGCTAATTAGTGTCAATTTGGGGGTCCTTGACATGAAAAAGTTTGGGAACTACAGGTATATTGATTCGTGAAATAATAATTCTATCTCTCTCTCTCTCTCTCTCTCTCTCTCTCTCTCTCTCTCTCTCTCTCTCTCTCTCCCCCTCCTCTCCCCCCTCTACTTTGTGAAGGTTACTTAAACACCCACACACAAGATACAAACTTAATATACGGACCCCCCACACACACACACACACACACACACACACACACACACACACACACACACACACACACACACACACACACACACACTTAATTAGCGGAAGGCGGTACCAGCAGGGGGTGGCAGCCTTCAACCTCTCGACGGAGCTGCGAACAGGTGCAGAAAATCCGTTTATCCAATTCTTTCCATTTGTTGTCCGGGGCAGTTTGCACCGAATGGGTTATTTTTTCTGCCTTTGCCACGTCCACAAAGTATGTGCATGTAAGTCGACATAACAAACGTCGGCCAGACGTCAGCCGAAAATATAGCCAATCTACAAGTCACAGATTGTGAGAGTATGTTTTTTTTTGGGCCGGATGTAGCATGACTCACCCAGGCATTCACGTGCAGTGGGGTGGATGTACCGGCAGGGATGTGGTCAGCAACATTTTCTGGGTCAGGCCGCCCTTTAACCCATTGAGATCTGAGGCGAGCTGGTTCTACGAAATGTCTTCTAAATCATGACAGTTTTCTATAGTGGTTCTCAAACTATTTCATATCAAGGACCCCCAAAACGATGCATTTGGCCGCAGACCTCCATGTGAAAATATGTGGTTCCAGGGACCCCCCCAGAAGCAAAGATTTTGAGTTAAAAACGTTTGCCGAGAAAGAACATATATTCAAAGATTTGCTACAAGCTCATAGCTATGAGCTTGTACTGTAGCTATTGCTATTTGTTAGCTATTTGCTATTGCTATTTTTCAACAGCTAAAGTTTAAAATAATGGTTTATAGTATAAGGTGACACAGATGCGTCCTCAGGTCTAAATGGGTTAAAATCTTGAGAGTGTTAGACCTGACATCGAAATAAATAAAAAAAGTCTTCTGAAAGAATATATATTCATATATTCAGCGGACGGACGGACGGACGGACGGAGATGACAAGAGCCGTACCTTAGTTATGTTTTGCTTTTAACTGTGTTTGTATAAACTGATTTAACCTGTTGTACGGCGACCTTGAGTGCCCTGAAAGGCAACTTATGAATAAAAAAATATTATTATTTTATTATTATTATTAAGAGGAAATGAAATGCCTTCAAGGAAATGTGTCACGCAGAGAGAGAGAGAGAGAGAGAGAGAGAGAGAGAGAGAGAGAGCGTGTACTGTGTATCGGACAATGCCGATCAGATTCATTTACTCAAGTACTGTTACTTAACCCATTAAGGACGTGCTACGATCTTGTAGATCTACTATATTTTTTTTAAAGTAGTAAAAATGTGCAGGTGTGGCCTGGGCCGTGGCTCAGTGGTCCAGGCACCTTGGCTGGTAATCCAGTCTGGCAGTGTGCTGCTGGTTAGACTCCCGATCCCGACGGCCTTTACTGCATGTCTTCCCCCCATCTCTCTCCCCATTTCCTGTCAGCCTACTGTCCCTCCATAACAAATATAAAATAAAGGCGAAAGCCACAAAAAAAACATTAAAACAAAACTTGTAACTTTGCTTCTGGGAGGAACAACATATTTTCAGATGGGGGTCGGCGGCCAATTACATATAATGTTTGGGGTCCTTGACATGAAACAGTTTGGGAACCGAACCTCAGTTATAAAAGGGTTAAGACGTCTCTTGTAAGATCAATTCTACGCACGCACGCCCGCAAGCACACGCACACGCACGCACACGCACACGCACGCACACGCACACACACGCACGCACGCATGCGCACACGCACGCACACACATGCACGCACACACACGCACACGAACACGCACACACACACGCACACACACAAACATGTCCGTCCGTCCGTCCGTCCGTCCGTCTGTCCGTCCGTCCGTTCGTCCCGGGCCTTTGATGATGAACTCTGTTTGAGGTTTGGATGACTTCCAATGTTCTCACAGAGATGATGCAATTCACACACAAACAAGACGAAAAAAAACCCACTTTCAGACATTTCTAAACATAGTGAAATGCAACACTTGATGCGCTTGATGTAGCCCGGCGACTTTCTCTATTTTACATCACTTTTGTTTTTTAAATAGTCAGTGTTCAAATCAGTACACACATTACCTCTATATGATCATGTGACTGAGACGGATCTGTCCCATCTTTCTATTCCACCTTGATTGGCTAAAATTGGCTTCCAAAGTTTGCCTGTTTTAAAAAATGCTTCAAATCATGAACGCACGAGTGTCTGATTGCCGTGAACTTTTCACCCCAGTAGGTCATGGAAGAAATGACACCATAGTTGTCAAATCTGCCTCATGGCCGTGGTAATTGTGTTGATTAAGACTAAGTCTAAAAGTCTAAGGTTTTTGACATTGAGTCAACTAAGACTTAGCCTCGGAAACCCATCGGTTATATTTCCAGGAGGAAAAGAAAAAAAGTCTGTGCGAAAACCCATTGAATTGTGCCATACAGTAGCGTGAATGCGTCTCTCTCTATCTGCTAATTACTGATGATCATCTGCGATTTGTTCAAAACCACAGACAGCGCAGTAGTTTCCGAGAAAATAGCGTGCAAAGGCAGCGGCTAATACAGAAGCTAATGGCTATGCAGAAACATAAACAATGCTGGTGAGGCCTTAATGGAGCATTCAGTGATTTGGGTGATTTGGAAAACCCCCCGGTCTGCCCCGGTAACAAGATGTGCACATGCGCGCGACAGGTCAACAGCACACACACCAAGACCCGCCCCCGCTCGATCATGATTGGCGGAAGGCCCCACTCTATCCTGATTGGATGAAGGCTGGGCCACCTAGCCAAAAACGAAACCTAGGGTTTTTTGACACCCCCCCCAGGGGTTAACTGGGGACAAGGAGGAACTCCTTATATGGTCAGCACACTCGGGAGGAGTATCACAACAAAAGAAGTGATATTTGAATTAAGTGAAATCACTGAATATACCTTTAACACTTTCAGCACCCCCTCCGTAGCAACCGGATCGATTCCAAAAATGAAACACAGCAGGGGTTTCTTATAGCGATATCAAACACCTTAAGACAAGGCTATACTCGTCTTGTATGCCGTGCGTAATTCATTTATAGGACGAGTATACCCGTCCTTAGGATCCAATGTGTTTATGACGCACACCCTCTGGTGTAATATTATTGCTTAAATCAGGTCACATATTGTGAGAGCATGATTTTGGCAAATGTACATGACTATACAATTTAGTGACTTACTGTACGGTAAGTGGGAACAACACATGATAATACATCAAATACATAGAAATAGTAATCAAGAATCATAGCTATAAGAACATCCGTGGGACAGTGGAATATCTATAATAGTGAAACTAGGAGTATATATACACACTATAGAGTGCCATGTCTACATACAAATGCTGTCTAACCCATTTAGACAATTCTAAAAATACAGTTTCTGAAAAAGTTATGTTTCTATGTCAGTGGTGCTCAACCTTTTCCATGTCAAGGACCCCCAGAATAATCTGTATGTCTGCGGACCCCCATCAGAAAATATGTTGTTCCAGAGACCCCCCCCCCCCCCCAGAAGCAAAGATTTGAATGAAAAACATTCACTCTGAAAGAATATTTATTCAAAGATTTGCGGCACATTTTCAAGATTTTTCAAAAAATAGCAAATCTACAAGCTCATAGCGCGGCACTCGGTGCCGTGCTATGAGCTTGTAGATTTGCTATTTTTCCAAAAGTATAACAAAGTGCGCCTGTAGTGCATGACTCACGTGCCGTGGTGTGGATGTGCCGGCAGAGATGTGGTCACCAAAAGGTGGCAATATGAATGACGCACAAAAGAGCCCCATTCACACTCTCAAGATTTTAAAGTGCGCCCTGACCCAGAAAGGCTTTGCTGACCACATCTCTGCCCGTACATCTACACCACTGCACGTGAACGCCCATGGGTGAGTCATCGGCCTAAAAAAAAAAAAGAGGTGACCTATACTGTGTGAGATTGAAGCAATATTACACAAGAGCTAGGGTGCCATGCACGCACGCACGCTTTTCAAAGTTTGTCTGCGATCAAAGGATAACTTTTGCTTTGCTTTCTGTATGCCCTTGAAAAGGCAACCCCATCTCTGTTAAAAAAAGGATCATACTGTAGTCTCACTACGTGGACTAACTGACTGCTCTGTATTCCCACCTGAAGGTAGATTGTTATTAATTAGGGATGCACGATATGATCGGTAGCATAATCGGAATAGGCCATATCGGACACAAAAAGGTCATATCGGTTATCGGATTGGTCTCAAAATAATCCAAATCGGTTTTCACCAGCAAAAATACAATAAAATGAAAATCTCTCTCTCTCTCTTTCTCTCTCTCTCCCCCTCTCCCCCTCTCTCTCTCTCTCCTCCTCTCTCTCTCTCTCTCTCTCTCTCTCTCTCTCTCTCTCTCTCTCTCTCTCTCTCTCTCTCTCTCTCTCTCTCTCTCTCTCTCCCCCCCCCCCTCGTGGTTCAGATAGCGGTTGATAAGGTGTGATTAATGAGGGATGACACTGTGCCAAGAATGACAACATCTGTCCGTGATTTATTGTGCGTGCGTGCGTGCGTGCGTGCGTGCGTGCGTGCGTGCGTGCGTGGCGTGTATATGTGTAAGTGCGTGCGTGCGTGCGCATTCGTGTATAAGTGCGTGCGTGTGCGCTGCTGTCCCCTGGCTGTCGCATGGGAGTCGGGGCACACCAAACCCCATGGAGTTCACTGGGATGTGACAAATAGTGTCACATTACTTACTGCTGAGTTGTCAGCCAAAGGGATATGTTTATTTATTTATTCGCTCATTCATTTAGCAAACACACTCTGTCACCATGCATGACTTATTCCACTGGGCTTCTTTGTTTCCCCCTCCACATTCTCTCTCCTGTATCGGAGCTAGGGTTGCCAACCATAGATATATATATATATTTTGTTTTAAATCACATTTTTTTATATTGCAAAATCACTGTTAATTTAACTCTGAGAGTGTACAAATGCATTTGTGTATATATATAGAGTTACAGACCCATAAGGGTCCATTTGGTTCCAAACTATCATTTAGCTGGGGACACCGTGGAACTCCCTCAAGGACCCCTAGGGGTCCCCCGACCCCACTTTGGGAACCACTGCATTAAAGGGGCTAGCGCCCCTCAAAAATAGATGCCTCATAGGCCGCTGCAGTTGGTTGGAGCGATGATGTCATTGATGTGTCTCAGAAGTCAAGCGCAGAAGTCAAGCGGAAGTGCAGAAGGCACGCTGCGTCGCTGCCACTCAAGTGACTATACTGGCCAATCACAGCACGTCTTTTCCGGGACTTATCAATTCAATCCAAAGGAGCTTTATTGGCATCTTCGCCCTCTTCTCCCACTATTAAGCTCGAATTATTTCTAAAACAAAATGTGTTGTATATTTATGGAACTGTGAAGTTGCTCACAAAAAGTTCACCATTTGGCCTTACAACCCATGCAGATAGTGTTGCATTGGAAGTTTTGGCATCCCGGTTAAAGGTATATTCAGTGATTTCACTTAATTCAAATATCACTTATTTATTTATTTTCATGATAATCCTCCCTACTATAGAGTGTGCTGACCATATAAGGAGTTCCTCCCTGTCCCCAGTTAACCCCTGGGGGTCAAAAAACCTTAAGTTTCGTTTTTGGATAGGGTTAGCCAGCCTTCATCCAATCAGGATACAGTGAGGCCTTTTTGTGCGTGCTGTTGGCCTGTTGCGTGCCCCCCCACTGTAGTGCGTGCAAGTGCACATCTTGTTACTGGGGCGGACCGGGGGGGGGGGGGGGGGTTTCCAAATCACCTAAATCACTGAATGCTCCATTAAGTTCTGATCGGACACCACTGCGGCGGTTCCTAGCGGCGGGTCCTAGCCCAGACAACCAGCACCAGTTTGAGTAGTATTTTATAGATCTGTAGAAACGGTAGCTGCCTGACTCAGCATAAGCACATTGATAACCATGTGACATGATGATTGTCTACTACTCAGTGGCATAATTAGGCTTTATCAGCCATGGGTTCTTATAATGAAAGGGAGATTGGCACGGTTCTATTACCCAGCTAGCAAAGATCCGTCGAGTGGCGCCGGCACCAGCTAGCCTGGGGCTGTCTTATCAGGGGCGTCACTCCGCTGTCGTATGACTATCGGCGCTACGCTGTCCTCACGACGGAGAGGTCTCGCTCAGTGGAATGGGTGGGGGTGAACTGAACGCGTTGCTGTCTAGCCTGACACCAGCCTCACGTCATTTAAATTATCGAATGTAATCCTGGGCTCTACACTCCCTCCGCCAACCTGGGGAAAGCAACGGACTGACTCCCCCTGGCCAGGGGTATAGGCAGTTTAGAGACCAAGATTACAGCATGTTTTTGTGAGGGTATACCTACCCTAGGGGACACGGGGAGAACATGCAAACTGCCTGGGCCATGGCTCAGTGGTCCAGGCACCTTGGCTGGTAATCCAGTCTGGCAGTGTGCCGCGGGTTCGACTCCCGATCCCGACGGCTTTTACTGCATGTGTTCCCCCCATCTCTCTCCCCATTTCATGTCAGCCTACTGTCTGTCCCTCCATAAAAAAATAAAATAAAAGGCGAAAGCCACAAAAAAAAAAGAACATGCAAACTCCACACAGAAAGGCCCTTTCACCAACCCCACCCAGGCTATGGGCACTGATGACGGGGAGGAGAGAACATGCCCACAGCGTGCCCAGCGGGAATCTGACCCAGGACCTTGTAGCTGTGACAGCACTAATGACTGTGCCACCGTGCCCCCAAGCGAGTGACTTTAATGATAATAACTACATTTGTTCCGACAGCGATAATTTGGTAGATTACTGAAGCTCACTCGTGTCCTGCATGGTTTTGGAGGCTGAGTCACGTAACGCAGGTTATAATAAAGCTGGGAAAAATCGTTGCGTTTGTTACGAGAACTTGAATGACTAATAAGATAGGTCATTAAAAATACACAATTCACACAGTTCACACGCATGCGAGTACGCACGCACGCACGCACAGTTTGATTCCAATACGTATGAACGTATATTTCAATACAGTGCTCATACATTGATATCTTTCATCATCAGACAGAGATGGTCACACCTGTTGTTGTTTAGGCCTTAACGCAGCATGCGTTAAGGCCTACAATGAGAGAGTCCTACAATGAGAGAGTCCTACAATGAGAGAGTCCTACAATGAGAGAGTCCTACAATGAGAGAGTCCTACAATGAGAGAGTCCTACAATGAGAGAGTTCCTATAGCAATTTCCGGGCATTTGAGATTGTGGTTGTTGCTGTTGTTTGTTTGTTTTCCATCAGGAAAGGACGTGCACATTCATTCAGTCCTTTTGAATTATTCATTTTCCGTTCCCTCTATTTCTCTCTCTTACTCAAATTGCGTATCTACCTTTCATCCTCGCACGCACGCACTCGCGCACCAAGTCCTCCAAAGCTTGCACCTGTCTGTCTGTCACTGCCATGTCAGATTGTAGTGCTATTGTAACACGGTGAAATCCGTCCATCCCCAGTGGTGGAAAATGTACTCACATGGTTTACTTAAGTAAAAGTATCAATACTTCAATATATAGGAATACTCTGGAATACAAAATGTACCTGAGTAAAAGTACAAACGTATTGTCTTCCAAATGTACTTAAAGTACCAAAATTAAAAGTAGTAGTTGTGCAGAATGTCCCATTTAAAGTTTTCAAATCTATATACCTATAGAGCGTCGCAGTCACGCCCTATACCATGGACCAGGAAATGATTCTCAGTTAATTTTCCTCAGACATTTCAGAAAGTATTTATTTAAAGACGTTTACGCCGCGGACAAAGCCAACTCGAGTCGTGACAAATCATGACAACAAACACAATTTTTGGGGCCGAAAAAATAATTAGAAAGAAGAAAAAAACGGCAGGTTACAACACTTTTTTTGTTGTTTTTCTTCTTTGTAATTATTTGTTTGGTCCAAAATATTGTTTGTGTTGTCATGAGTTGTCACGACTCGAGTTGGCTTTGTCCGCGGTGTAACCGTCTTTAAATAAATACTTTTTGAAATGTCTATGGGAAAAATGCATTGGGATTCATTTCCTGGTCCATGGTAGGGGGCGGGACTGCAACGCTCTATAGAGCGGTGCCCGTTGGGCACGGGCTAACCTATCCTAACCCACAGGGACATTTAATGAGATAGATCACATGTGTAGAACTGCAGGTGATCACCCCACGGATCTTGATCGATTGTGGGGATGTCTGACATTCGGTTGTGAAACCCATAGAGTATATAAAAGGATAGAGACTGATCTGGCGCGAAGCTCCACCCCCTCCGCTATTCATGTCAGTGGAAGTTGCTAAGTGGCGTTTTGAAGCACCCGGAAGGACCGTCTCAGAACGTCTACTTCCGCATTGGACCACCAAATTTTGGTGGTCCAATGCGGAAGTGCAACCGAGCGCTCAATGTTAAAGCCCAGCTGCACGGGGTTTCCCGGTCATGAATCCACGGGTCCACCTGTAGTCCCTCCTCTTACCACTAGGGCCCAGTGCTTCAACGTTGGAGTGCCTCCCTGGTCCCTTGGTGAAACCGCACTGGGCACAACAGCCGCATCTATAGTTCCCCTCGCGAATATTATCTAAAAAAGTACTATTTTTTTAGCTCAGGTGTATGCGATCTAACCAGCTGGTCTCTTAAATTAGGAGGGCGCTTAAACACCACAGCTGGGGCTTGTGTAAACACAGTGCTAAGCCTAGGGTCTGACTGAATAATATGCCAGTGTTTATAGAACTTTTTTTTTTTATTCAAAACCCATAGGCGAGTATCTGAGCACACAAAAGGGAGCATTAAGCCTTTTTGATTTTAATTTTAGGAGCAAGGCATCCTCCTGTGTCTAATTTTTAACAGTCAACAGCGACATGATCCAACCATTCCTGCTCATACCCTCTTTCCAAAAATCTTTTGTTGAGATCTGTAGCTTGTGCGTGATAACGAGCATCTGTGCTGCAAACCCTCCGAGCCCGATGAAACTGGCTAATAGGTAGACTTTTAACCAAATGAGTGGGGTGAAAACTGTCCCCTCGTAATATAGTGTTTCTGTCTGTGGGTTTGCGATACAGATCTGTCTGTATCGTGTTATCATGTTTAATGACTAAACATATCCAGAAAGCTAATTTGTGTGTCACTGAGCTCCAGAGTGAATTGAAGATGTTCGTTAACATAATTTAAATAGGCATGAGACTGTGAGAGAGTTTCTGCCGTACCAGCCCATTAAAGCTGCTATAAGCAATAATATGTCAAAATTTTAATGAACTTTTTATTTTTTTGGTATTCAGACAGCCAGCAATGGGTAGAACGCTCCCCAAAAATATTTAGTCTCTGTGACGCATCTAGGGGCCACAAGATTTTCCTAGATGTGTCACAGAGACTAAATTATTTTGGGAGCATTCTACCCATTGCTGGCTGTCTGAATACCAAAAAATAACAAGGTCATTCATATTTTGACATATTATTGCTTATAGCAGCTTTAAATAAACAAATCGTCAATGTAACGCCGATATAAACAAATGTTAAGGGTTGACAATAGGATCTAGCACAAACTGTTGCTCAAATATAGCTCATATATAGATTTGCGTCATCTCTGGTCATTGTGCTGCCCATGGCTGTCCCTTTGTTCTGTAAATGAAAATCATTCTTGTACAGAAAACAATTCATAGTCAGCACTAATGCAGTGAGTGCAGTGACACAGGCAGTGCTGGGTTTGGTAAGAGGATCTCTTTGCCTCAGAAAAACGTTGACAGCCTCCACACCGCCCCTGTGTCCCTTTTATGCCCATATATGGAGATCTTTGTCAGGCATGCCCAAATATGGAGTCTATATGTACTGTAGATGTCAGAACATCATTGTGATGTCAGAACAGGCCAGCTCCATATATGGAGATGTAGGGGTGATGCAGGTGTGATCAATTGGCTAATTTGGGCTCTGTCCAGAGCCGGGGCAGAGGCTTTTGTGCTGGTTCTGGACACTGCACTGCACTCCCTGTAGGTGGTGTGGAACGTGTGTCAAATTTGAAGTCGTCTAACGTGTGTGTCAAATTTGAAATCGGTGGGGCGAACGGTTCTGGAGTTACTGGTGTAGAGGGTATGCGCGTGACATCATCATCACACCCAGACGTCATGCAGGAACGCCCATACATCCAAACAGAAAAGTCCTATATGATTGCATTAAACAACGTTAAACAATGTTAAACTCACTTTTCCTCTCACTTTGCCACTTGATTTGCCACTCGATTTGCCATTCACTTTATGCATGCCCATACCCTCTATATGATCTCCATATATGAAGATCACGACACTGACCTCATTTAGTATCTCCATATATGAAGATCACGACACTGACCTCATTTAGTATCTCCATATATGAAGATCACGACACTGACCTCATCAAACCCTGGATTTGGGCCCGGTCCGGGGCCTGGGCAGAGGCATTTGTGCTGGTTCTGGACAACTGGCGATCCGGCGGACTCGACACCGGGCACTGCACTCCCTATGGGGGTGTGGAATGCGTGTGTCAAATTTGAAGTCGGTGGGGCGAACGGTTCTCGAGTTACATGGATTACAGATGTATACACACGTACGTGCAGAGACGTGGTCCATTTATAATAGGATAATCTTTTGAAAGTAGAACAGCTACAAGCTCACAATGCGTCACATTTGCTATCTTGTAGATCGGCTATTTTCAAATGGCTGAAAATTATAGGGCTGAAGTGGTTAATGCTAATGTTTTGTAATAGAGCGTCGCAGTCCCGCCCCCTTTCAGAACAACAAGGGACCCAGGAAATAATTCCCCATTCATTTTCCCCATAGGCTTTTCAAAAAGTATTTATTTAAAGATCTTTACGCCGCGGACAAATCCAACTCGAGTTGTGACCAATCATGAAAATAAACACAATGTTTTGGGTCGATCAAATAATTAGAAAGAAGACAATAAAGGCAGGATACAACACTTTGTTTTTTTTTTCTTCTTACTAATTATTTGATCGGCCCATTGTCATGATTTGTCACGAGCCGAGTTGGATTTGTCCGCGGCGTAAACGTCTTTAAATAAATACTTTTTGAAAAGCCTATGGGGGAAATGAATGGGCCACTCGTCCTTCTGGACTGCGACGCTCTATAATAATCAAAATCTACAAAGTAACTTGTAAAGTTGTCAAATAATTGTAGTGGAGTAAAAGTACAATATTTGCCTCTGAAATGTAAGAGTACCTTCTTGGTACTTTAAGTACAGTACATGTTGATACCAATACGTTTGTATACTTTGTATTTCTACATTGCAGTATTGGTACTTTTACTAATGAGTAAAACATGCAAGTACTTTTTCGAACACTGGCACAGATCGAGACACCTTGAAGGAAGTGCTGTGTGTTTTGTGCTGTGAAATCGCAATATTATGTACATACTGTACATAATATTGCGATTTCACAGCACAAAACACACAGCACCCATGAATAATAGTCTGAGGTTGGTGAGAGTGGAAAGTGGTGTAAATAAATGCCAGAGGGTGCTTTTCAATTCAAATGAGGATCAAGGGCAACGTGGTAAATGGTGCATTTCTTTTTTTTTATATATAATTTTTATCCCATGATTTTGTAACCCAGTTTTCACCCCTGTGTCAATTATCTAATGTGATCCTGGGCTCTACACACCCTCCGCCAACCTAGTCCCCATATATGGGGGACATGGGGAGAGCAACGGACTTGAACTCATGCTTCCTTCATGCCTGAGTGTTGCCTAAGTTGCTCCTTTACACCTGGCAGGGCATTTCTATAGCACCTTTCTCCAAAGCGCTTCACACAGTGTGCATTACATTCACTCACTCACTGCACTCACTCAGAGGAAACCACGCAAGGCAGCGACCTGCACACTGGAAGCAGGTATGGGTTCCGTGGTCTTGCTCAAGGACACTTCAACGTTAAGGTCCTTGTGGTCAGCATTTTGTCCCACATGCCAAACAAAGAGTCAGGGTCAGAAGGGAAAGGAAGGGACGAGAGGCGAGGCGAGGAGAAGAGAAGAGAAGAGAAGAGAAGAGAAGAGAAGAGAAGAGAAGAGAAGAGAAGAGAAGAGAAGAGAAGAGAAGAGAAGAGAAGAGAAGAGAAGAGAAAAAGTGCCCTTCTGGGCACAGGTCTCCACCAGGAGGATAGGAGTGTGTGTGATGTTTGGCAAAATGTTTACGAGTAATATAATCATGTTTTGTGTGTGTGTGTGTGTGTGTGTGTGTGTGTGTGTGTGTGTGTGTGTGTGTGTGTGTGTGTGTGTGTGTGTGTGAGAGAGAGAGACACGGCTTGGCCTGTTGTAGCGCCACCATGAGGCTGATTTGAAAACTGTCAAGTGGCATTTATTCCTCAGCCTAGTGGGAATATGCATGCACAGTTTCACACACTACGTTGAGTAGTTGTGGCGATTTGTACAAAACGGGTACAAAGCGGGCTACTCCTGAAAAGTTTAGAAGCCAATCGTCTTGATCACATGACTATGGAGAGCATGTGTACCGATTTGCGTGAAATTTGGATACCATCTGAAGGAGTAATATTATAAAATGTGTTTTTCCTTGGCCTCTAGGGAGTTGGCATACAAAGTTATCCACAAATCCGTGCAGTTGGAGGTAAAAACACTTTTCGGCCAGTTATAGGGCCACCATGAGGCTGAGTTGAAAATGTTCACGTGGCATTTCTTCCTCGGCCTAGTGGGAATGTGCGTGCGCAATTTCACGGAAATCACACAATGTGTTTATGATTTGCAGCATTTTGTTTGAAACTGAGCACTCCTGCGAACTTTGGAAGCCAATCTTAGCCAATCAGGATGGAGTCTGAGAAATCTGAAAGACCCGTTTCGTTGAATGGCTCTAGAGAGACTGTGTACCAATTTGCGTGATGTTTGGACAAAATCTGTATAGGTGTACTGTCCAAAAACTGGTTTTACACAAAGCGGCCTACTGGTGGCGCTATAACAGGCCGTTCTGGAAATTTTGGGGCAGAGGTTCATTGTTGGCATCCAGCGACCGGGTTAACAGTGCGGGAGATTAGCTGTTCACAGACGGACGGACGGACACATGGACGGAGTGCAAAACATACTCTCTCCCCAAGCCTTCGGCCTGGTGGAGACAAAGAGGAGAGGAGAGGAGAGGAGAGGAGAGGAGAGGAGAGGAGAGGAGAGGAGAGGAGAGGAGAGGAGAGGAGAGGAGAGGAGAGGAGAGGAGAGGAGAGGAGAGGAGAGAAGAGAAGAGAAGAGAAGAGAAGAGACAAACGCTTGGCAGACCCTGAGGAAAAAGGAAAGGCATTCTGATGTGTGATCAAGAAGAAATCAACACCCTTTCATGCTGCAATTAAAAGGGTTTTTTAATAAAACAGAGAGGAAGGGGGGGGGGCATGTTTTTTTGCGGGGGAGTTGTGGAGAGAAACAGGTGGGGACGGCGCTAATACCCCGATATGAAACCAGTGAAGGATGGAAGGAAAACAAAGGGGACGATGCGTCCCGTCACAGAATGTGATCCAATTTGCATGCTGATCCGGGGACAGATTGCTCCCTGTCGGCACGAGACACGGAAGAGAAGGAGCTCCAAAATAAACAAACACTGCTTTATAACATACACACAAACTCACATTACCAAGTTCTCAGTACGAGTTGAGAGGCAAACTCTGTTCAGTTCTGTCCCTATACGCCCGTCCGGTTTCAGACTCAGTTTTCACTGAGACCACGTGATGGTGTGTTGGGCTTAAAAATGGTATAATGTTCAGATTTGGATTAGAGGTATAAGGGATTAGGTTAAAGAGGTTGTGTTTACCTCTGTAACTATTTAACCTAATCCCTTATACCTCTAATCCAAATCTGAACATTATACCAATGTTAAGCCTATAAAGGTCCCCACACACCGAGCAGCGTTTCGCCATCGGTTTTCCGAAAAACGCGGCCGGTGTGCAACCACCTTAACCTCCCAAATATGTTTTAATCATGAAACAAAAGAATACCTCCTTCTCGTGAGCACCACTGAAATGCTACTATAATTATTATTTCTGGTCTATTCATCAAATTCCGCTATACTTTAATTTGTGCATGAGCACGCTTGCACATACACACACACACAGGTACTATTGTCTGACAATACAACAGGTATTTAATTGCATAACTGGGTTGGACATGCATGTCACACTTTAATCATCCCCGAGTATTGCCTACTATTTATTGGAAATTATTGATAGGCTAATATCCATCCGTCCCCCTCTCTCTCTCTGTCTGTCTGTCTGTCTGTCTGTCTGTCTGTCTGTCTGTCTGTCTGTCTGTCTGTCTGTCTGTCTGTCTGTCTGTCTGTCTGTCTGTCTGTCTGTCTGTCCTCTCTCTCTCTCTCTCTCTCTCTCTCTCTCTCTCTCTCTCTCTCTCTCTCTCTCTCTCTCTCTCTCTCTCTCTCTCTCTCTCTCTCTCCCTCTCTCTCCCTCTCTCTCTCTCTCTCTCTCTCTCTCCCTCCCTCTCTCTCTCTCTCTCTCTCTCTCTCTCTCCCTCTCTCTCTCTCTCTCCCCCCCTCTCTCTCTCTCCCCCCCTCTCTCTCCCTCTCTCTCCAAGTGGAGGCAGTTTGTCATTAGCCATGCTGCTTTCAACACCTTGTCACGGAACATCACTGGTGACGAACAGCCCAGGAATAGAACAGTGCAATGTGCGCACGTAGTGCAGTGGTGGTAAAAGTACTCACAGTTAAGTAAAAGTACCAATAATGCAATGTAGATGTACTCCGTTATGAGTAAAAGTCGGGAATTCAAAATGTACTTGAGTAGAAGTTCAAAAGTATTGGCAACACAATGTACTTAAAGTACCAAAAGTACTCACTATGCAGAATGTCCCATTTCAAGTATGACAATCTTTTTGAAAATAGCCGATCTACAAGCACACAATGCGTCGCATCGCGACACATTGTGAGCTTGTAGATCGGCTATTTTCAAATGGCTGAAATGTATATAGGGTTGGAGTGTATGTTTTGTGATAATAATCAAAATCTATATAAAAGTAACTCCATGTAATTTGTAAGTTAAGATCATTATCTGTTGCTCCTCATCTTCTGTTATTTCTGTACAAAAGCATTATCCAACCTGTTCTGTTGTACTGTTCCGCATGTTTCTACACCATACTGCCCATGCCTAACAGAAACAAACTTTTCAGTATTACCCGATTGCTTCCAAGATCACCGGACTCCCTACACCAGGGGTAGGCAACCTTTATTATCAGAAGAGCCATTTTTGGATCAAAAACGTATTACAATTCTATCTGGAGCCGCAAAATATGTTTGCTTTAATTATTTGTGATTTTTCTGGTCTTTTAATATTACATTTTATTGTTTGCAAATTTCTCAAAGCATATCAAGTATACTGTACCAGTAAGCCAGCAGCATTGGTGGTGAAAACAAACACAGATGTCTTATCATGAATACATTCTTCTATTTTCCTTCATTACATTTGATTCTTAGTTTTATCTGGTGTATAGGCAAAATTGTTTTGCAATATCAAAATGAAAGAATAACTTTATGCCTACTACAAATTCAGTAATAAATTATGATTAAATGTAAATAAAAACAAATAAAATAAAAAGAAAACCTCTTACACCCACACTTTCTGATATGAACAATAAGGCCATTACACAGTTAGCACTTTCAATATCAAATTACACTGATCATCCTCTGTATCACTTTTTTAACCTCATGCCATCTGGACAAAGATACAGAAAAAGGTCCGTTTTAGTAGGAGTTTTGTCCCCTCAGCCATCGTGGCATTAAACAAACTGGCCCGCCGATGGGATGGTTCTGTATACATCGTGCATGTATGATGGGATGGTTCTGTATACATCGTGCATGTATGATGGGATGGTTCTGTATACATCGTGCATGTATGATGGGATGGTTCTGTATACATCGTGCATGTATGATGGGATGGTTCTGTATACATCGTGCATGTATGATGGGATGGTTCTGTATACATCGTGCATGTATGATGGGATGGTTCTGTATACATCGTGCATGTATGATGGGATGGTTCTGTATACATCGTACATGTATGATGGGATGGTTCTGTATACAACGTGCATGTATGATGGGATGGTTCTGTATACATCGTACATGTATGATGGGATGGTTCTGTATACAACGTACATGTATGATGGGATGGTTCTGTATACATCGTACATGTATGATGGGATGGTTCTGTATACATCGTACATGTATGATGGGATGGTTCTGTATACAACGTACATGTATGATGGGATGGTTCTGTATACAACGTACATGTATGATGGGATGGTTCTGTATACAACGTACATGTATGATGGGATGGTCCTGTATACAACGTACATGTATGATGGGATGGTCCTGTATACAACGTACATGTATGATGGGATGGTTCTGTATACATCGTACATGTATGATGGGATGGTTCTGTATACATCGTGCATGTATGATGGGATGGTTCTGTATACATCGTGCATGTATGATGGGATGGTCCTGTATACAACGTACATGTATGATGGGATGGTTCTGTATACAACGTACATGTATGATGGGATGGTTCTGTATACAACGTACATGTATGATGGGATGGTTCTGTATACAACGTACATGTATGATGGGATGGTTCTGTATACATCGTACATGTATGATGGGATGGTTCTGTATACATCGTACATGTATGATGGGATGGTTCTGTATACAACGTACATGTATGATGGGATGGTTCTGTATACAACGTACATGTATGATGGGATGGTTCTGTATACAACGTACATGTATGATGGGATGGTTCTGTATACAACGTACATGTATGATGGGATGGTTCTGTATACAACGTACATGTATGATGGGATGGTTCTGTATACAACGTACATGTATGATGGGATGGTTCTGTATACAACGTACATGTATGATGGGATGGTTCTGTATACATCGTACATGTATGATGGGATGGTTCTGTATACATCGTACATGTATGATGGGATGGTTCTGTATACAACGTACATGTATGATGGGATGGTTCTGTATACAACGTACATGTATGATGGGATGGTTCTGTATACAACGTACATGTATGATGGGATGGTTCTGTATACAACGTACATGTATGATGGGATGGTTCTGTATACAACGTACATGTATGATGGGATGGTTCTGTATACAACGTACATGTATGATGGGATGGTTCTGTATACAACGTACATGTATGATGGGATGGTTCTGTATACATCGTACATGTATGATGGGATGGTTCTGTATACATCGTACATGTATGATGGGATGGTTCTGTATACAACGTACATGTATGGTGGGATGGTTCTGTATACAACGTACATGTATGATGGGATGGTTCTGTATACAACGTACATGTATGATGGGATGGTTCTGTATACAACGTACATGTATGATGGGATGGTTCTGTATACAACGTACATGTATGATGGGATGGTTCTGTATACAACGTACATGTATGATGGGATGGTTCTGTATACATCGTACATGTATGATGGGATGGTTCTGTATACATCGTACATGTATGATGGGATGGTTCTGTATACATCGTACATGTATGATGGGATGGTTCTGTATACATCGTACATGTATGATGGGATGGTTCTGTATACATCGTGCATGTATGATGGGATGGTCCTGTATACATCGTGCATGTATGATGGGATGGTTCTGTATACATCGTGCATGTATGATGGGATGGTTCTGTATACATCGTGCATGTATGATGGGATGGTTCTGTATACATCGTACATGTATGATGGGATGGTTCTGTATACATCGTACATGTATGATGGGATGGTTCTGTATACATCGTACATGTATGATGGGATGGTTCTGTATACATCGTACATGTATGATGGGATGGTTCTGTATACATCGTACATGTATGATGGGATGGTTCTGTATACATCGTGCATGTATGATGGGATGGTTCTGTATACATCGTACATGTATGATGGGATGGTTCTGTATACATCGTGCATGTATGATGGGATGGTTCTGTATACATCGTACATGTATGATGGGATGGTTCTGTATACATCGTGCATGTATGATGGGATGGTTCTGTATACATCGTGCATGTATGATGGGATGGTTCTGTATACATCGTACATGTATGATGGGATGGTTCTGTATACATCGTGCATGTATGATGGGATGGTTCTGTATACATTGTGCATGTATGATGGGATGGTTCTGTATACATCGTACATGATGGTTCTGTATACCTCGTACATGTATGATGGGATGGTTCTGTATACATCGTACATGTATGATGGGATGGTTCTGTATACATCGTACATGTATGATGGGATGGTTCTGTATACATTGTGCATGTATGATGGGATGGTTCTGTATACATCGTACATGTATGATGGGATGGTTCTGTATACATCGTGCATGTATGATGGGATGGTTCTGTATACATCGTGCATGTATGATGGGATGGTTCTGTATACATCGTACATGTATGATGGGATGGTTCTGTATACATCGTGCATGTATGATGGGATGGTTCTGTATACATCGTGCATGTATGATGGGATGGTTCTGTATACATCGTGCATGTATGATGGGATGGTTCTGTATACATCGTGCATGTATGATGGGATGGTTCTGTATACATCGTGCATGTATGATGGGATGGTTCTGTATACCTCGTACATGTATGATGGGATGGTTCTGTATACATCGTACATGATGGTTCTGTATACATCGTACATGATGGTTCTGTAAACCTCGTACATGTATGATGGGATGGTTCTGTATACATCGTGCATGTATGATGGGATGGTTCTGTATACATCGTGCATGTATGATGGGATGGTTCTGTATACATTGTGCATGTATGATGGGATGGTTCTGTATACAACGTACATGTATGATGGGATGGTTCTGTATACAACGTACATGTATGATGGGATGGTTCTGTATACATCGTACATGTATGATGGGATGGTTCTGTATACATCGTACATGTATGATGGGATGGTTCTGTATACAACGTACATGTATGATGGGATGGTTCTGTATACAACGTACATGTATGATGGGATGGTTCTGTATACAACGTACATGTATGATGGGATGGTTCTGTATACAACGTACATGTATGATGGGATGGTTCTGTATACAACGTACATGTATGATGGGATGGTTCTGTATACAACGTACATGTATGATGGGATGGTTCTGTATACATCGTACATGTATGATGGGATGGTTCTGTATACATCGTACATGTATGATGGGATGGTTCTGTATACATCGTACATGTATGATGGGATGGTTCTGTATACATCGTACATGTATGATGGGATGGTTCTGTATACATCGTGCATGTATGATGGGATGGTCCTGTATACATCGTGCATGTATGATGGGATGGTTCTGTATACATCGTGCATGTATGATGGGATGGTTCTGTATACATCGTGCATGTATGATGGGATGGTTCTGTATACATCGTACATGTATGATGGGATGGTTCTGTATACATCGTACATGTATGATGGGATGGTTCTGTATACATCGTACATGTATGATGGGATGGTTCTGTATACATCGTACATGTATGATGGGATGGTTCTGTATACATCGTACATGTATGATGGGATGGTTCTGTATACATCGTGCATGTATGATGGGATGGTTCTGTATACATCGTACATGTATGATGGGATGGTTCTGTATACATCCTGCATGTATGATGGGATGGTTCTGTATACATCGTACATGTATGATGGGATGGTTCTGTATACATCGTGCATGTATGATGGGATGGTTCTGTATACATCGTGCATGTATGATGGGATGGTTCTGTATACATCGTACATGTATGATGGGATGGTTCTGTATACATCGTGCATGTATGATGGGATGGTTCTGTATACATTGTGCATGTATGATGGGATGGTTCTGTATACATCGTACATGATGGTTCTGTATACCTCGTACATGTATGATGGGATGGTTCTGTATACATCGTACATGTATGATGGGATGGTTCTGTATACATCGTACATGTATGATGGGATGGTTCTGTATACATTGTGCATGTATGATGGGATGGTTCTGTATACATCGTACATGTATGATGGGATGGTTCTGTATACATCGTGCATGTATGATGGGATGGTTCTGTATACATCGTGCATGTATGATGGGATGGTTCTGTATACATCGTACATGTATGATGGGATGGTTCTGTATACATCGTGCATGTATGATGGGATGGTTCTGTATACATCGTGCATGTATGATGGGATGGTTCTGTATACATCGTGCATGTATGATGGGATGGTTCTGTATACATCGTGCATGTATGATGGGATGGTTCTGTATACATCGTGCATGTATGATGGGATGGTTCTGTATACCTCGTACATGTATGATGGGATGGTTCTGTATACATCGTACATGATGGTTCTGTATACATCGTACATGATGGTTCTGTAAACCTCGTACATGTATGATGGGATGGTTCTGTATACATCGTGCATGTATGATGGGATGGTTCTGTATACATCGTGCATGTATGATGGGATGGTTCTGTATACATCGTGCATGTATGATGGGATGGTTCTGTATACAACGTACATGTATGATGGGATGGTTCTGTATACAACGTACATGTATGATGGGATGGTTCTGTATACATCGTACATGTATGATGGGATGGTTCTGTATACATCGTACATGTATGATGGGATGGTTCTGTATACATCGTGCATGTATGATGGGATGGTTCTGTATACATCGTACATGTATGATGGGATGGTTCTGTATACATCGTGCATGTATGATGGGATGGTTCTGTATACATCGTACATGTATGATGGGATGGTTCTGTATACATCGTGCATGTATGATGGGATGGTTCTGTATACATCGTGCATGTATGATGGGATGGTTCTGTATACATCGTACATGTATGATGGGATGGTTCTGTATACATCGTGCATGTATGATGGGATGGTTCTGTATACATTGTGCATGTATGATGGGATGGTTCTGTATACATCGTACATGATGGTTCTGTATACCTCGTACATGTATGATGGGATGGTTCTGTATACATCGTACATGTATGATGGGATGGTTCTGTATACATCGTACATGTATGATGGGATGGTTCTGTATACATTGTGCATGTATGATGGGATGGTTCTGTATACATCGTACATGTATGATGGGATGGTTCTGTATACATCGTGCATGTATGATGGGATGGTTCTGTATACATCGTGCATGTATGATGGGATGGTTCTGTATACATCGTACATGTATGATGGGATGGTTCTGTATACATCGTGCATGTATGATGGGATGGTTCTGTATACATCGTGCATGTATGATGGGATGGTTCTGTATACATCGTGCATGTATGATGGGATGGTTCTGTATACATCGTGCATGTATGATGGGATGGTTCTGTATACATCGTGCATGTATGATGGGATGGTTCTGTATACCTCGTACATGTATGATGGGATGGTTCTGTATACATCGTACATGATGGTTCTGTAAACCTCGTACATGTATGATGGGATGGTTCTGTATACATCGTGCATGTATGATGGGATGGTTCTGTATACATCGTGCATGTATGATGGGATGGTTCTGTATACATCGTGCATGTATGATGGGATGGTTCTGTATACAACGTACATGTATGATGGGATGGTTCTGTATACAACGTACATGTATGATGGGATGGTTCTGTATACATCGTACATGTATGATGGGATGGTTCTGTATACATCGTACATGTATGATGGGATGGTTCTGTATACAACGTACATGTATGATGGGATGGTTCTGTATACAACGTACATGTATGATGGGATGGTTCTGTATACAACGTACATGTATGATGGGATGGTTCTGTATACAACGTACATGTATGATGGGATGGTTCTGTATACAACGTACATGTATGATGGGATGGTTCTGTATACATCGTACATGTATGATGGGATGGTTCTGTATACATCGTACATGTATGATGGGATGGTTCTGTATACAACGTACATGTATGATGGGATGGTTCTGTATACAACGTACATGTATGATGGGATGGTTCTGTATACAACGTACATGTATGATGGGATGGTTCTGTATACAACGTACATGTATGATGGGATGGTTCTGTATACAACGTACATGTATGATGGGATGGTTCTGTATACAACGTACATGTATGATGGGATGGTTCTGTATACATCGTACATGTATGATGGGATGGTTCTGTATACATCGTACATGTATGATGGGATGGTTCTGTATACATCGTACATGTATGATGGGATGGTTCTGTATACATCGTGCATGTATGATGGGATGGTTCTGTATACATCGTGCATGTATGATGGGATGGTCCTGTATACATCGTGCATGTATGATGGGATGGTTCTGTATACATCGTGCATGTATGATGGGATGGTTCTGTATACATCGTGCATGTATGATGGGATGGTTCTGTATACATCGTACATGTATGATGGGATGGTTCTGTATACATCGTACATGTATGATGGGATGGTTCTGTATACATCGTACATGTATGATGGGATGGTTCTGTATACATCGTGCATGTATGATGGGATGGTTCTGTATACATCGTACATGTATGATGGGATGGTTCTGTATACATCGTGCATGTATGATGGGATGGTTCTGTATACATCGTACATGTATGATGGGATGGTTCTGTATACATCGTGCATGTATGATGGGATGGTTCTGTATACATCGTACATGTATGATGGGATGGTTCTGTATACATCGTGCATGTATGATGGGATGGTTCTGTATACATCGTGCATGTATGATGGGATGGTTCTGTATACATCGTACATGTATGATGGGATGGTTCTGTATACATCGTGCATGTATGATGGGATGGTTCTGTATACATTGTGCATGTATGATGGGATGGTTCTGTATACATCGTACATGATGGTTCTGTATACCTCGTACATGTATGATGGGATGGTTCTGTATACATCGTACATGTATGATGGGATGGTTCTGTATACATCGTACATGTATGATGGGATGGTTCTGTATACATTGTGCATGTATGATGGGATGGTTCTGTATACATCGTACATGTATGATGGGATGGTTCTGTATACATCGTGCATGTATGATGGGATGGTTCTGTATACATCGTGCATGTATGATGGGATGGTTCTGTATACATCGTACATGTATGATGGGATGGTTCTGTATACATCGTGCATGTATGATGGGATGGTTCTGTATACATCGTGCATGTATGATGGGATGGTTCTGTATACATCGTGCATGTATGATGGGATGGTTCTGTATACATCGTGCATGTATGATGGGATGGTTCTGTATACATCGTGCATGTATGATGGGATGGTTCTGTATACCTCGTACATGTATGATGGGATGGTTCTGTATACATCGTACATGATGGTTCTGTATACATCGTACATGATGGTTCTGTAAACCTCGTACATGTATGATGGGATGGTTCTGTATACATCGTGCATGTATGATGGGATGGTTCTGTATACATCGTGCATGTATGATGGGATGGTTCTGTATACATCGTGCATGTATGATGGGATGGTTCTGTATACCTCGTACATGTATGATGGGATGGTTCTGTATACATCGTACATGATGGTTCTGTATACATCGTGCATGTATGATGGGATGGTTCTGTATACATCGTACATGATGGTTCTGTATACCTCGTACATGTATGATGGGATGGTTCTGTATACATCGTGCATGTATGATGGGATGGTTCTGTATACATCGTACATGATGGTTCTGTATACCTCGTACATGTATGATGGGATGGTTCTGTATACATCGTGCATGTATGATGGGATGGTTCTGTATACATCGTGCATGTATGATGGGATGGTTCTGTATACATCGTGCATGTATGATGGGATGGTTCTGTATACATCGTGCATGTATGATGGGATGGTTCTGTATACCTCGTACATGTATGATGGGATGGTTCTGTATACATCGTACATGATGGTTCTGTATACATCGTGCATGTATGATGGGATGGTTCTGTATACATCGTACATGATGGTTCTGTATACATCGTGCATGTATGATGGGATGGTTCTGTATACGTTGTGCATGTATGATGGGATGGTTCTGTATACGTTGTGCATGTATGATGGGATGGTTCTGTATACATCGTGCATGTATGATGGGATGGTTCTGTATACATCGTGCATGTATGATGGGATGGTTCTGTATACATCGTGCATGTATGATGGGATGGTTCTGTATACATCGTGCATGTATGATGGGATGGTTCTGTATACATCGTACATGATGGTTCTGTATACCTCGTACATGTATGATGGGATGGTTCTGTATACATCGTGCATGTATGATGGGATGGTTCTGTATACATCGTGCATGTATGATGGGATGGTTCTGTATACATCGTGCATGTATGATGGGATGGTTCTGTATACATCGTACATGTATGATGGGATGGTTCTGTATACATCGTGCATGTATGATGGGATGGTTCTGTATACATCGTACATGTATGATGGGATGGTTCTGTATACATCGTGCATGTATGATGGGATGGTTATGTATACATCGTGCATGTATGATGGGATGGTTCTGTATACATCGTGCATGTATGATTGGATGGTTCTGTATACATCGTACATGTATGATGGGATGGTTCTGTATACATCGTGCATGTATGATGGGATGGTTCTGTATACATCGTACATGTATGATGGGATGGTTCTGTATACAACGTACATGTATGATGGGATGGTTCTGTATACATCGTGCATCTATGATGGGATGGTTCTGTATACATCGTGCATGTATGATGGGATGGTTCTGTATACATCGTGCATGTATGATGGGATGGTTCTGTATACATCGTAAATGTATGATGGGATGGTTCTGTATACATCGTGCATGTATGATGGGATGGTTCTGTATACATCGTGCATGTATGATGGGATGGTTCTGTATACATCGTGCATGTATGATGGGATGGTTCTGTATACATCGTACATGTATGATGGGATGGTTCTGTATACATCGTACATGTATGATGGGATGGTTCTGTATACATCGTGCATGTATGATGGGATGGTTCTGTATACATCGTGCATGTATGATGGGATGGTTCTGTATACATCGCGCATGTATGATGGGATGGTTCTGTATACATCGTGCATGTATGATGGGATGGTTCTGTATACATCGTACATGATGGTTCTGTATACCTCGTACATGTATGATGGGATGGTTCTGTATATATCGTGCATGTATGATGGGATGGTTCTGTATACATCGTGCATGTATGATGGGATGGTTCTGTATACATCGTGCATGTATGATGGGATGGTTCTGTATACATCGTACATGTATGATGGGATGGTTCTGTATACATCGTGCATGTATGATGGGATGGTTCTGTATACATCGTACATGATGGTTCTGTATACCTCGTACATGTATGATGGGATGGTTCTGTATACATCGTACATGTATGATGGGATGGTTCTGTATACATCGTGCATGTATGATGGGATGGTCCTGTATACATCGTGCATGTATGATGGGATGGTTCTGTATACATCGTGCATGTATGATGGGATGGTTCTGTATACATCGTGCATGTATGATGGGATGGTCCTGTATACATCGTGCATGTATGATGGGATGGTTCTGTATACATCGTGCATGTATGATGGGATGGTCCTGTATACATCGTGCATGTATGATGGGATGGTACTGTATACATCGTGCATGTATGATGGGATGGTTCTGTATACATCGTGCATGTATGATGGGATGGTTCTGTATACATCGTGCATGTATGATGGGATGGTTCTGTATACATCGTACATGTATGATGGGATGGTCCTGTATACATCATGCATATGGGATGGTTCTGTATACATCGTGCATGTATGATGGGATGGTTCTGTATACATCGTGCATGTATGATGGGATGGTCCTGTATACATCATGCATATGGGATGGTTCTGTATACATCGTGCATGTATGATGGGATGGTTCTGTATACATCGTACATGTATGATGGGATGGTCCTGTATACATCATGCATATGGGATGGTTCTGTATACATCGTGCATGTACACCAGGGGTAGGCAACATTTATTATCAGAAGAGCCATTTTTGGCCCAAAAACGTATTACAATTATATCTGGAGCCGCAACATATGTTTGCTTTAATTAAAGGAGCATTCAGTGATTTGGGTGATTTGAAAAACCACCCAGTCCGCCCCGGTAACAAAATGTGCACATGCACGTTCTACAGTGGGGGGAAGTGCAACAGGCCAACAGCATGTGCACCAAGGCCCGCCCCCACTCGATCATGATTGGAGGAAGGCCCCACTCATCCTGATTGGATGAAGGTTTTGCCACCCGCCACCAAAACTGAAACTAGGGTTTTTTGACCCCAGGGGCTCACTGGGGACAGGGAGGAACTCCTTATATGGTCAGCACACTCTATAGTAGGGAGGATTATCCAGAAAAAAAGAAAAAATAAGTGATATTTGAATTAAGTCAAATCACTGAATATACCTTTAAGCAAACTTTCATTATTTGTGATTTTTCTGGTCTTTTCAAGTATACTGTACCAGTAAGTAAGGTGGTGAAAATACATTCTGTATACATCGTGCATGTATGATGGGATGGTTCTGTATACATCGTGCATGTATGATGGGATGGTTCTGTATACATCGTGCATGTATGATGGGATGGTTCTGTATACCTCGTACATGTATGATGGGATGGTTCTGTATACATCGTGCATGTATGATGGGATGGTTCTGTATACATCGTGCATGTATGATGGGATGGTTCTGTATACATCGTGCATGTATGATGGGATGGTTCTGTATACATCGTGCATGTATGATGGGATGGTTCTGTATACATCGTACATGATGGTTCTGTATACCTCGTACATGTATGATGGGATGGTTCTGTATACATCGTGCATGTATGATGGGATGGTTCTGTATACATCGTGCATGTATGATGGGATGGTTCTGTATACATCGTGCATGTATGATGAGATGGTTCTGTATACATCGTACATGTATGATGGGATGGTTCTGTATACATCGTGCATGTATGATGGGATGGTTCTGTATACATTGTGCATGTATGATGGGATGGTTCTGTATACATCGTACATGATGGTTCTGTATACCTCGTACATGTATGATGGGATGGTTCTGTATACATCGTACATGTATGATGGGATGGTTCTGTATACATCGTGCATGTATGATGGGATGGTTCTGTATACATCGTGCATGTATGATGGGATGGTTCTGTATACATCGTGCATGTATGATGGGATGGTTCTGTATACATCGTGCATGTATGATGGGATGGTTCTGTATACATCGTGCATGTATGATGAGATGGTTCTGTATACATCGTACATGTATGATGGGATGGTTCTGTATACATCGTGCATGTATGATGGGATGGTTCTGTATACATTGTGCATGTATGATGGGATGGTTCTGTATACATCGTACATGATGGTTCTGTATACCTCGTACATGTATGATGGGATGGTTCTGTATACATCGTACATGTATGATGGGATGGTTCTGTATACATCGTGCATGTATGATGGGATGGTTCTGTATACATCGTGCATGTATGATGGGATGGTTCTGTATACATCGTGCATGTATGATGGGATGGTTCTGTATACATCGTACATGTATGATGGGATGGTTCTGTATACATCGTACATGTATGATGGGATGGTTCTGTATACATCGTGCATGTATGATGGGATGGTTCTGTATACATCGTGCATGTATGATGGGATGGTTCTGTATACATCGTACATGATGGTTCTGTATACCTCGTACATGTATGATGGGATGGTTCTGTATACATCGTGCATGTATGATGGGATGGTTCTGTATACATCGTGCATGTATGATGGGATGGTTCTGTATACATCGTACATGATGGTTCTGTATACATCGTGCATGTATGATGGGATGGTTCTGTATACATCGTGCATGTATGATGGGATGGTTCTGTATACATCGTACATGATGGTTCTGTATACCTCGTACATGTATGATGGGATGGTTCTGTATACATCGTGCATGATGGTTCTGTATACATCGTGCATGTATGATGGGATGGTTCTGTATACATCGTGCATGTATACATGTACGATGTATACAGAACCATCCCATCATATATGATGGGATGGTTCTGTATACATCGTGCATGTATGATGGGATGGTTCTGTATACATCGTGCATGTATGATGGGATGGTTCTGTATACATCGTGCATGTATGATGGGATGGTTCTGTATACATCGTACATGTATGATGGGATGGTTCTGTATACATCGTACATGTATGATGGGATGTCGTACATGTATGATGGGATGGTTCTGTATACATCGTACATGTATGATGGGATGGTTCTGTATACATCGTACATGTATGATGGGATGGTTCTGTATACATCGTACATGTATGATGGGATGGTTCTGTATACGTCGTGCATGTATGATGGGATGGTTCTGTATACATCGTACATGTATGATGGGATGGTTCTGTATACATCGTACATGTATGATGGGATGGTTCTGTATACATCGTACATGTATGATGGGATGGTTCTGTATACCTCGTACATGTATGATGGGATGGTTCTGTATACATCGTACATGATGGTTCTGTATACATCGTGCATGATGGTTCTGTATACATCGTGCATGTATGATGGGATGGTTCTGTATACATCGTACATGTATGATGGGATGGTTCTGTATACATCGTACATGTATGATGGGATGGTTCTGTATACATCGTGCATGTATGATGGGATGGTTCTGTATACCTCGTACATGATGGTTCTGTATACATCGTGCATGTATGATGGGATGGTTCTGTATACATCGTACATGTATGATGGGATGGTTCTGTATACATCGTACATGTATGATGGGATGGTTCTGTATACATCGTACATGTATGATGGGATGGTTCTGTATACATCGTGCATGTATGATGGGATGGTTCTGTATACATCGTGCATGTATGATGGGATGGTTCTGTATACATCGTGCATGTATGATGGGATGGTTCTGTATACATCGTGCATGTATGATGGGATGGTTCTGTATACATCGTGCATGTATGATGGGATGGTTCTGTATACATCGTGCATGTATGATGGGATGGTTCTGTATACATCGTGCATGTATGATGGGATGGTTCTGTATACATCGTGCATGTATGATGGGATGGTTCTGTATACATCGTGCATGTATGATGGGATGGTTCTGTATACATCGTGCATGTATGATTGGATGGTTCTGTATACATCGTACATGTATGATGGGATGGTTCTGTATACATCGTGCATGTATGATGGGATGGTTCTGTATACATCGTGCATGTATGATGGGATGGTTCTGTATACATCGTGCATGTATGATGGGATGGTTCTGTATACATCGTGCATGTATGATGGGATGGTTCTGTATACATCGTGCATGTATGATGGGATGGTTCTGTATACATCGTGCATGTATGATGGGATGGTTCTGTATACATCGTACATGATGGTTCTGTATACCTCGTACATGTATGATGGGATGGTTCTGTATACATCGTGCATGTATGATGGGATGGTTCTGTATACATCGTGCATGTACGATGGGATGGTTCTGTATACATCGTACATGATGGTTCTGTATACCTCGTACATGTATGATGGGATGGTTCTGTATACATCGTGCATGTATGATGGGATGGTTCTGTATACATCGTGCATGTATGATGGGATGGTTCTGTATACATCGTACATGATGGTTCTGTATACATCGTGCATGTATGATGGGATGGTTCTGTATACGTCGTGCATGTATGATGGGATGGTTCTGTATACATCGTACATGTATGATGGGATGGTTCTGTATACATTGTGCATGTATGATGGGATGGTTCTGTATACATCGTGCATGTATGATGGGATGGTTCTGTATACATCGTGCATGTATGATGGGATGGTTCTGTATACATCGTGCATGTATGATGGGATGGTTCTGTATACATCGTACATGATGGTTCTGTATACATCGTGCATGTATGATGGGATGGTTCTGTATACGTTGTGCATGTATGATGGGATGGTTCTGTATACATCGTGCATGTATGATGGGATGGTTCTGTATACATCGTACATGATGGTTCTGTATACATCGTACATGATGGTTCTGTATACCTCGTACATGTATGATGGGATGGTTCTGTATACATCGTGCATGTATGATGGGATGGTTCTGTATACATCGTGCATGATGGTTCTGTATACCTCGTACATGTATGATGGGATGGTTCTGTATACATCGTGCATGTATGATGGGATGGTTCTGTATACATCGTGCATGTATGATGGGATGGTTCTGTATACATCGTACATGATGGTTCTGTATACATCGTGCATGTATGATGGGATGGTTCTGTATACATCGTGCATGATGGTTCTGTATACCTCGTACATGTATGATGGGATGGTTCTGTATACATCGTGCATGTATGATGGGATGGTTCTGTATACATCGTGCATGTATGATGGGATGGTTCTGTATACATCGTACATGATGGTTCTGTATACATCGTGCATGTATGATGGGATGGTTCTGTATACATCGTGCATGTATGATGGGATGGTTCTGTATACATCGTACATGATGGTTCTGTATACCTCGTACATGTATGATGGGATGGTTCTGTATACATCGTACATGATGGTTCTGTATACATCGTGCATGTATGATGGGATGGTTCTGTATACATCGTGCATGTATGATGGGATGGTTCTGTATACATCGTGCATGTATGATGGGATGGTTCTGTATACATCGTGCATGTATGATGGGATGGTTCTGTATACATCGTGCATGTATGATGGGATGGTTCTGTATACATCGTGCATGTATGATGGGATGGTTCTGTATACATCGTACATGTATGATGGGATGGTTCTGTATACATCGTACATGTATGATGGGATGTCGTACATGTATGATGGGATGGTTCTGTATACATCGTACATGTATGATGGGATGGTTCTGTATACATCGTACATGTATGATGGGATGGTTCTGTATACATCGTACATGTATGATGGGATGGTTCTGTATACGTCGTGCATGTATGATGGGATGGTTCTGTATACATCGTACATGTATGATGGGATGGTTCTGTATACATCGTACATGTATGATGGGATGGTTCTGTATACATCGTACATGTATGATGGGATGGTTCTGTATACCTCGTACATGTATGATGGGATGGTTCTGTATACATCGTACATGATGGTTCTGTATACATCGTGCATGATGGTTCTGTATACATCGTGCATGTATGATGGGATGGTTCTGTATACATCGTACATGTATGATGGGATGGTTCTGTATACATCGTACATGTATGATGGGATGGTTCTGTATACATCGTGCATGTATGATGGGATGGTTCTGTATACCTCATACATGATGGTTCTGTATACATCGTGCATGTATGATGGGATGGTTCTGTATACATCGTACATGTATGATGGGATGGTTCTGTATACATCGTACATGTATGATGGGATGGTTCTGTATACATCGTACATGTATGATGGGATGGTTCTGTATACATCGTGCATGTATGATGGGATGGTTCTGTATACATCGTGCATGTATGATGGGATGGTTCTGTATACATCGTGCATGTATGATGGGATGGTTCTGTATACATCGTGCATGTATGATGGGATGGTTCTGTATACATCGTGCATGTATGATGGGATGGTTCTGTATACATCGTGCATGTATGATGGGATGGTTCTGTATACATCGTGCATGTATGATGGGATGGTTCTGTATACATCGTGCATGTATGATGGGATGGTTCTGTATACATCGTGCATGTATGATTGGATGGTTCTGTATACATCGTACATGTATGATGGGATGGTTCTGTATACATCGTGCATGTATGATGGGATGGTTCTGTATACATCGTGCATGTATGATGGGATGGTTCTGTATACATCGTGCATGTATGATGGGATGGTTCTGTATACATCGTGCATGTATGATGGGATGGTTCTGTATACATCGTGCATGTATGATGGGATGGTTCTGTATACATCGTACATGATGGTTCTGTATACCTCGTACATGTATGATGGGATGGTTCTGTATACATCGTGCATGTATGATGGGATGGTTCTGTATACATCGTGCATGTATGATGGGATGGTTCTGTATACATCGTACATGATGGTTCTGTATACATCGTGCATGTATGATGGGATGGTTCTGTATACATCGTACATGTATGATGGGATGGTTCTGTATACATCGTGCATGTATGATGGGATGGTTCTGTATACATCGTGCATGTATGATGGGATGGTTCTGTATACATCGCGCATGTATGATGGGATGGTTCTGTATACATCGTGCATGTATGATGGGATGGTTCTGTATACATCGTACATGATGGTTCTGTATACCTCGTACATGTATGATGGGATGGTTCTGTATATATCGTGCATGTATGATGGGATGGTTCTGTATACATCGTGCATGTATGATGGGATGGTTCTGTATACATCGTGCATGTATGATGGGATGGTTCTGTATACATCGTACATGTATGATGGGATGGTTCTGTATACATCGTGCATGTATGATGGGATGGTTCTGTATACATCGTACATGATGGTTCTGTATACCTCGTACATGTATGATGGGATGGTTCTGTATACATCGTACATGTATGATGGGATGGTTCTGTATACATCGTGCATGTATGATGGGATGGTCCTGTATACATCGTGCATGTATGATGGGATGGTTCTGTATACATCGTGCATGTATGATGGGATGGTTCTGTATACATCGTGCATGTATGATGGGATGGTCCTGTATACATCGTGCATGTATGATGGGATGGTTCTGTATACATCGTGCATGTATGATGGGATGGTCCTGTATACATCGTGCATGTATGATGGGATGGTACTGTATACATCGTGCATGTATGATGGGATGGTTCTGTATACATCGTGCATGTATGATGGGATGGTTCTGTATACATCGTGCATGTATGATGGGATGGTTCTGTATACATCGTACATGTATGATGGGATGGTCCTGTATACATCATGCATATGGGATGGTTCTGTATACATCGTGCATGTATGATGGGATGGTTCTGTATACATCGTGCATGTATGATGGGATGGTCCTGTATACATCATGCATATGGGATGGTTCTGTATACATCGTGCATGTATGATGGGATGGTTCTGTATACATCGTACATGTATGATGGGATGGTCCTGTATACATCATGCATATGGGATGGTTCTGTATACATCGTGCATGTACACCAGGGGTAGGCAACATTTATTATCAGAAGAGCCATTTTTGGCCCAAAAACGTATTACAATTATATCTGGAGCCGCAACATATGTTTGCTTTAATTAAAGGAGCATTCAGTGATTTGGGTGATTTGAAAAACCACCCAGTCCGCCCCGGTAACAAAATGTGCACATGCACGTTCTACAGTGGGGGGAAGTGCAACAGGCCAACAGCATGTGCACCAAGGCCCGCCCCCACTCGATCATGATTGGAGGAAGGCCCCACTCATCCTGATTGGATGAAGGTTTTGCCACCCGCCACCAAAACTGAAACTAGGGTTTTTTGACCCCAGGGGCTCACTGGGGACAGGGAGGAACTCCTTATATGGTCAGCACACTCTATAGTAGGGAGGATTATCCAGAAGAAAAAATAAGTGATATTTGAATTAAGTCAAATCACTGAATATACCTTTAAGCAAACTTTCATTATTTGTGATTTTTCTGGTCTTTTCAAGTATACTGTACCAGTAAGTAAGGTGGTGAAAATACATTCTGTATACATCGTGCATGTATGATGGGATGGTTCTGTATACATCGTGCATGTATGATGGGATGGTTCTGTATACATCGTGCATGTATGATGGGATGGTTCTGTATACCTCGTACATGTATGATGGGATGGTTCTGTATACATCGTGCATGTATGATGGGATGGTTCTGTATACATCGTGCATGTATGATGGGATGGTTCTGTATACATCGTGCATGTATGATGGGATGGTTCTGTATACATCGTGCATGTATGATGGGATGGTTCTGTATACATCGTACATGATGGTTCTGTATACATCGTACATGTATGATGGGATGGTTCTGTATACATCGTGCATGTATGATGGGATGGTTCTGTATACATTGTGCATGTATGATGGGATGGTTCTGTATACATCGTACATGATGGTTCTGTATACCTCGTACATGTATGATGGGATGGTTCTGTATACATCGTACATGTATGATGGGATGGTTCTGTATACATCGTACATGTATGATGGGATGGTTCTGTATACATCGTGCATGTATGATGGGATGGTACTGTATACATCGTGCATGTATGATGGGATGGTTCTGTATACATCGTGCATGTATGATGGGATGGTTCTGTATACATCGTGCATGTATGATGGGATGGTTCTGTATACATCGTACATGTATGATGGGATGGTCCTGTATACATCATGCATATGGGATGGTTCTGTATACATCGTGCATGTATGATGGGATGGTTCTGTATACATCGTGCATGTATGATGGGATGGTCCTGTATACATCATGCATATGGGATGGTTCTGTATACATCGTGCATGTATGATGGGATGGTTCTGTATACATCGTACATGTATGATGGGATGGTCCTGTATACATCATGCATATGGGATGGTTCTGTATACATCGTGCATGTACACCAGGGGTAGGCAACATTTATTATCAGAAGAGCCATTTTTGGCCCAAAAACGTATTACAATTATATCTGGAGCCGCAACATATGTTTGCTTTAATTAAAGGAGCATTCAGTGATTTGGGTGATTTGAAAAACCACCCAGTCCGCCCCGGTAACAAAATGTGCACATGCACGTTCTACAGTGGGGGGAAGTGCAACAGGCCAACAGCATGTGCACCAAGGCCCGCCCCCACTCGATCATGATTGGAGGAAGGCCCCACTCATCCTGATTGGATGAAGGTTTTGCCACCCGCCACCAAAACTGAAACTAGGGTTTTTTGACCCCAGGGGCTCACTGGGGACAGGGAGGAACTCCTTATATGGTCAGCACACTCTATAGTAGGGAGGATTATCCAGAAGAAAAAATAAGTGATATTTGAATTAAGTCAAATCACTGAATATACCTTTAAGCAAACTTTCATTATTTGTGATTTTTCTGGTCTTTTCAAGTATACTGTACCAGTAAGTAAGGTGGTGAAAATACATTCTGTATACATCGTGCATGTATGATGGGATGGTTCTGTATACATCGTGCATGTATGATGGGATGGTTCTGTATACATCGTGCATGTATGATGGGATGGTTCTGTATACCTCGTACATGTATGATGGGATGGTTCTGTATACATCGTGCATGTATGATGGGATGGTTCTGTATACATCGTGCATGTATGATGGGATGGTTCTGTATACATCGTGCATGTATGATGGGATGGTTCTGTATACATCGTGCATGTATGATGGGATGGTTCTGTATACATCGTACATGATGGTTCTGTATACATCGTACATGTATGATGGGATGGTTCTGTATACATCGTGCATGTATGATGGGATGGTTCTGTATACATTGTGCATGTATGATGGGATGGTTCTGTATACATCGTACATGATGGTTCTGTATACCTCGTACATGTATGATGGGATGGTTCTGTATACATCGTACATGTATGATGGGATGGTTCTGTATACATCGTACATGTATGATGGGATGGTTCTGTATACATCGTGCATGTATGATGGGATGGTTCTGTATACATCGTGCATGTATGATGGGATGGTTCTGTATACATCGTGCATGTATGATGGGATGGTTCTGTATACATCGTACATGTATGATGGGATGGTTCTGTATACATCGTACATGTATGATGGGATGGTTCTGTATACATCGTGCATGTATGATGGGATGGTTCTGTATACATCGTGCATGTATGATGGGATGGTTCTGTATACATCGTACATGATGGTTCTGTATACCTCGTACATGTATGATGGGATGGTTCTGTATACATCGTGCATGTATGATGGGATGGTTCTGTATACATCGTGCATGTATGATGGGATGGTTCTGTATACATCGTACATGATGGTTCTGTATACATCGTGCATGTATGATGGGATGGTTCTGTATACATCGTGCATGTATGATGGGATGGTTCTGTATACATCGTACATGATGGTTCTGTATACCTCGTACATGTATGATGGGATGGTTCTGTATACATCGTGCATGATGGTTCTGTATACATCGTGCATGTATGATGGGATGGTTCTGTATACATCGTGCATGTATGATGGGATGGTTCTGTATACATCGTGCATGTATGATGGGATGGTTCTGTATACATCGTGCATGTATGATGGGATGGTTCTGTATACATCGTGCATGTATGATGGGATGGTTCTGTATACATCGTACATGTATGATGGGATGGTTCTGTATACATCGTACATGTATGATGGGATGTCGTACATGTATGATGGGATGGTTCTGTATACATCGTACATGTATGATGGGATGGTTCTGTATACATCGTACATGTATGATGGGATGGTTCTGTATACATCGTACATGTATGATGGGATGGTTCTGTATACGTCGTGCATGTATGATGGGATGGTTCTGTATACATCGTACATGTATGATGGGATGGTTCTGTATACATCGTACATGTATGATGGGATGGTTCTGTATACATCGTACATGTATGATGGGATGGTTCTGTATACCTCGTACATGTATGATGGGATGGTTCTGTATACATCGTACATGATGGTTCTGTATACATCGTGCATGATGGTTCTGTATACATCGTGCATGTATGATGGGATGGTTCTGTATACATCGTACATGTATGATGGGATGGTTCTGTATACATCGTACATGTATGATGGGATGGTTCTGTATACATCGTGCATGTATGATGGGATGGTTCTGTATACCTCGTACATGATGGTTCTGTATACATCGTGCATGTATGATGGGATGGTTCTGTATACATCGTACATGTATGATGGGATGGTTCTGTATACATCGTACATGTATGATGGGATGGTTCTGTATACATCGTACATGTATGATGGGATGGTTCTGTATACATCGTACATGTATGATGGGATGGTTCTGTATACATCGTGCATGTATGATGGGATGGTTCTGTATACATCGTGCATGTATGATGGGATGGTTCTGTATACATCGTGCATGTATGATGGGATGGTTCTGTATACATCGTGCATGTATGATGGGATGGTTCTGTATACATCGTGCATGTATGATGGGATGGTTCTGTATACATCGTGCATGTATGATGGGATGGTTCTGTATACATCGTGCATGTATGATGGGATGGTTCTGTATACATCGTGCATGTATGATGGGATGGTTCTGTATACATCGTGCATGTATGATGGGATGGTTCTGTATACATCGTGCATGTATGATTGGATGGTTCTGTATACATCGTACATGTATGATGGGATGGTTCTGTATACATCGTGCATGTATGATGGGATGGTTCTGTATACATCGTGCATGTATGATGGGATGGTTCTGTATACATCGTGCATGTATGATGGGATGGTTCTGTATACATCGTGCATGTATGATGGGATGGTTCTGTATACATCGTGCATGTATGATGGGATGGTTCTGTATACATCGTACATGATGGTTCTGTATACCTCGTACATGTATGATGGGACGGTTCTGTATACATCGTGCATGTATGATGGGATGGTTCTGTATACATCGTGCATGTATGATGGGATGGTTCTGTATACATCGTACATGATGGTTCTGTATACATCGTGCATGTATGATGGGATGGTTCTGTATACGTCGTGCATGTATGATGGGATGGTTCTGTATACATCGTACATGTATGATGGGATGGTTCTGTATACATTGTGCATGTATGATGGGATGGTTCTGTATACATCGTGCATGTATGATGGGATGGTTCTGTATACATCGTGCATGTATGATGGGATGGTTCTGTATACATCGTGCATGTATGATGGGATGGTTCTGTATACATCGTACATGATGGTTCTGTATACATCGTGCATGTATGATGGGATGGTTCTGTATACGTTGTGCATGTATGATGGGATGGTTCTGTATACATCGTACATGATGGTTCTGTATACATCGTACATGATGGTTCTGTATACCTCGTACATGTATGATGGGATGGTTCTGTATACATCGTGCATGATGGTTCTGTATACATCGTACATGATGGTTCTGTATACCTCGTACATGTATGATGGGATGGTTCTGTATACATCGTGCATGTATGATGGGATGGTTCTGTATACATCGTGCATGATGGTTCTGTATACCTCGTACATGTATGATGGGATGGTTCTGTATACATCGTGCATGTATGATGGGATGGTTCTGTATACATCGTGCATGTATGATGGGATGGTTCTGTATACATCGTACATGATGGTTCTGTATACATCGTGCATGTATGATGGGATGGTTCTGTATACATCGTGCATGATGGTTCTGTATACCTCGTACATGTATGATGGGATGGTTCTGTATACATCGTGCATGTATGATGGGATGGTTCTGTATACATCGTGCATGTATGATGGGATGGTTCTGTATACATCGTACATGATGGTTCTGTATACATCGTGCATGTATGATGGGATGGTTCTGTATACATCGTGCATGTATGATGGGATGGTTCTGTATACATCGTACATGATGGTTCTGTATACCTCGTACATGTATGATGGGATGGTTCTGTATACATCGTACATGATGGTTCTGTATACATCGTGCATGTATGATGGGATGGTTCTGTATACATCGTGCATGTATGATGAGATGGTTCTGTATACATCGTGCATGTATGATGGGATGGTTCTGTATACATCGTGCATGTATGATGGGATGGTTCTGTATACATCGTGCATGTATGATGGGATGGTTCTGTATACATCGTGCATGTATGATGGGATGGTTCTGTATACATCGTGCATGTATGATGGGATGGTTCTGTATACATCGTACATGTATGATGGGATGGTTCTGTATACATCGTACATGTATGATGGGATGTCGTACATGTATGATGGGATGGTTCTGTATACATCGTACATGTATGATGGGATGGTTCTGTATACATCGTACATGTATGATGGGATGGTTCTGTATACATCGTACATGTATGATGGGATGGTTCTGTATACGTCGTGCATGTATGATGGGATGGTTCTGTATACATCGTACATGTATGATGGGATGGTTCTGTATACATCGTACATGTATGATGGGATGGTTCTGTATACATCGTACATGTATGATGGGATGGTTCTGTATACCTCGTACATGTATGATGGGATGGTTCTGTATACATCGTACATGATGGTTCTGTATACATCGTGCATGATGGTTCTGTATACATCGTGCATGTATGATGGGATGGTTCTGTATACATCGTACATGTATGATGGGATGGTTCTGTATACATCGTACATGTATGATGGGATGGTTCTGTATACATCGTGCATGTATGATGGGATGGTTCTGTATACCTCGTACATGATGGTTCTGTATACATCGTGCATGTATGATGGGATGGTTCTGTATACATCGTACATGTATGATGGGATGGTTCTGTATACATCGTACATGTATGATGGGATGGTTCTGTATACATCGTACATGTATGATGGGATGGTTCTGTATACATCGTGCATGTATGATGGGATGGTTCTGTATACATCGTGCATGTATGATGGGATGGTTCTGTATACATCGTGCATGTATGATGGGATGGTTCTGTATACATCGTGCATGTATGATGGGATGGTTCTGTATACATCGTGCATGTATGATGGGATGGTTCTGTATACATCGTGCATGTATGATGGGATGGTTCTGTATACATCGTGCATGTATGATGGGATGGTTCTGTATACATCGTGCATGTATGATGGGATGGTTCTGTATACATCGTGCATGTATGATGGGATGGTTCTGTATACATCGTGCATGTATGATGGGATGGTTCTGTATACATCGTGCATGTATGATTGGATGGTTCTGTATACATCGTACATGTATGATGGGATGGTTCTGTATACATCGTGCATGTATGATGGGATGGTTCTGTATACATCGTGCATGTATGATGGGATGGTTCTGTATACATCGTGCATGTATGATGGGATGGTTCTGTATACATCGTGCATGTATGATGGGATGGTTCTGTATACATCGTGCATGTATGATGGGATGGTTCTGTATACATCGTGCATGTATGATGGGATGGTTCTGTATACATCGTACATGATGGTTCTGTATACCTCGTACATGTATGATGGGATGGTTCTGTATACATCGTGCATGTATGATGGGATGGTTCTGTATACATCGTGCATGTATGATGGGATGGTTCTGTATACATCGTACATGATGGTTCTGTATACCTCGTACATGTATGATGGGATGGTTCTGTATACATCGTGCATGTATGATGGGATGGTTCTGTATACATCGTGCATGTATGATGGGATGGTTCTGTATACATCGTACATGATGGTTCTGTATACATCGTGCATGTATGATGGGATGGTTCTGTATACGTCGTGCATGTATGATGGGATGGTTCTGTATACATCGTACATGTATGATGGGATGGTTCTGTATACATTGTGCATGTATGATGGGATGGTTCTGTATACATCGTGCATGTATGATGGGATGGTTCTGTATACATCGTGCATGTATGATGGGATGGTTCTGTATACATCGTGCATGTATGATGGGATGGTTCTGTATACATCGTGCATGTATGATGGGATGGTTCTGTATACGTCGTGCATGTATGATGGGATGGTTCTGTATACGTTGTGCATGTATGATGGGATGGTTCTGTATACATCGTGCATGTATGATGGGATGGTTCTGTATACATCGTACATGATGGTTCTGTATACATCGTGCATGTATGATGGGATGGTTCTGTATACATCGTACATGTATGATGGGATGGTTCTGTATACATCGTACATGTATGATGGGATGGTTCTGTATACATCGTGCATGTATGCTGGGATGGTTCTGTATACATCGTGCATGTATGATGGGATGGTTCTGTATACATCGTGCATGTATGATGGGATGGTTCTGTATACCTCGTACATGTATGATGGGATGGTTCTGTATACATCGTACATGATGGTTCTGTATACATCGTACATGTATGATGGGATGGTTCTGTATACATCGTGCATGTATGATGGGATGGTTCTGTATACATCGTACATGTATGATGGGATGGTTCTGTATACATCGTACATGTATGATGGGATGGTTCTGTATACATCGTGCATGTATGATGGGATGGTTCTGTATACATCGTACATGTATGATGGGATGGTTCTGTATACATCGTACATGTATGATGGGATGACGTACATGTATGATGGGATGGTTCTGTATACAACGTACATGTATGATGGGATGGTTCTGTATACAACGTACATGTATGATGGGATGGTTCTGTATACATCGTACATGTATGATGGGATGGTTCTGTATACATCGTGCATGTATGATGGGATGGTCCTGTATACATCGTACATGTATGATGGGATGGTTCTGTATACATCGTACATGATGGTTCTGTATACATCGTGCATGTATGATGGGATGGTTCTGTATACATCGTGCATGTATGATGGGATGGTTCTGTATACAACGTACATGTATGATGGGATGGTTCTGTATACAACGTACATGTATGATGGGATGGTTCTGTATACAACGTACATGTATGATGGGATGGTTCTGTATACAACGTACATGTATGATGGGATGGTTCTGTATGCAGTGGGGACCTCATCTTTTTGTATTGTCTTGGTGTTATGTGCTCTGTGTTGTTTTTGATGTGGGTGTTTGAACAGACTGTGAAGACAAATATCCTTCGGGACATTAAAGATTATTATTATATTATAACTAGTAAGTAAAGTTTTCAAATTGTAGTGGAGTAAGAGCACAACATTTGCCTCTGAGATGTATAGTGGAGTAAAAGTAAAAGTATTGGATATTGGAAATACTCAAGTTTAAAGTACAAATACCACAAAACTGTACTGATGTACAGTACTTAAGAATGTGGTGTGGTGATGATGTGACATGTTGTGATGCGACACGCTGCTTTAGTACAGTATGTGTCTGTACAGTAGGGTGTGTCTGTCACCATCACAACACCCATAAACTGTCTGTCTGTCTGTCTGTCTGTCTGTCTATTTATAAAATCAATCCCTAGTAAATGCCGACACGAACACTTCCGAGCAATCTTCCTCACAAAAATGGAATTTGCAAAATGTCTCTCTCTCTCTCTCTCTCTATCTCCATATATTGATAATGACATGTCTCGATCATATAATCCTGTTGTTTGACCAGACTAATCATGTGCGTTGATTTGGGTACAGTCTTCTCATGGTATTGTTAGAGTATCCTCTTGTCTTTAAAAATTAGTCTTATTAAAAAGCGCTTTTAAATTTAAATCTCTCTCCATCTCTCTCTCTCCATCTCTCTCTCTCTCTCTCTCTGGTCCAGTTTCAGCAGGCGTTGCACGTAAGAGCTCACACTACACACTCCTACTGAATAATTCTACACACAGACACAGGATATGTTGGATAACACCGAAAAAAGACAAGGAGGGGGATTTAGCATCCCCTCTCTCTCTCTCTCTCTCTCTCTCTCTCTCTCTCTCTCTCTCTCTCTCTCTCTCTCTCTCTCTCTCTAAATACACAATCATACACATCTGTTGGACTCGGTAAGCGCGGCGGCAGAGAGTATCGCGCTGCGAGCCCCCTCAGGGCTGCTTTGTCGGATCAAAAGAGAGGGAGCGCCAGCGTGATTTTGATTACCGAATGCAAGCAAACGCCTTGTCTCTGGCGTTCCGGGAATGAAGGAACCCGACGTCCGCAACCACTCGAGACCGGCAGACGACTCTCGTGAAAACGCATTTCACAGCGGCACGTCACCGCCGACTCAATCACCCCCACGCCACGCACGCACGCACGCACGCACGCACGCACGCACGCACGCACACGCGCGCACGCGCACACGCACATCCCCTGAAACTGTAACACACAAAACACAGCTAATACGACTCTGCTGCTGAGCGGCGCCGGTACAGGCGCATCAGGGAAGCGAGGGGATGCAGAGAGCCGAGCCTCTATAGGGTGCTTGGAGCTGTATAATATCTGGAGGAATGACGCAGAGATAGTGTTTATTAAAGGCAGACTATAGGTAGCTTTTAAAATCTGTGTGTGACACACACACACGTGAGACACACACACACACACACACACACACACACACACACACACACACACACACACACACACGCACACGCACACGCACACGCACACGCACACGCACACACACACACACACACACAGTCCCCCCCCTCCTCTCTCTGACAGGTATCAAAGTGATTGCTGCCTTCAATGCATTCGTCGATTAGACAGAGTAGTCTAGTGAGAGAGTGGCGACACTGTAGCGTTGACTCCCATTGTAACAATGTAATGCGGAAGTGCTCATTCTATCTCAATGGGATAGCTCCAATGTTTGGAACTATAGCCCATATGGCACCCGCTTTGCGGCGAGGTCAAAGCGTGTCGCCACTCTCTTACCAGCTCAGTGGCCTTGTGGTTAGAGTGTCCGCCCCGAGACTGGGAGGTCGGGGTTCAATCCCCGGCCGGGTCATACCAAAGACTCTAAAAATGGGACCCAATGCCTCCCTGCTTGACACTCAGCATCAAGGGTTGGATTGGGGGTAAGTCCCTGCGGCATACTAGCGTCATGTCCAGGGGGTGTACTTGTACATCAAGCTGCCTCACGCTACAGAAACAGGAGATAGGCTCCTGCCCTATGGGCCTCATGGCTCGGCAAGGATACTTACTTACTCTCTTACTATTCCACTCGGTGATTAGAGAGAGCACTAACGAGCACAGAATGAGTTTGACACCGATGGCCCAATAACTCAACTCAAGTGCACGACCGCTGTGAAGATTAAGAGCTCCAGCGCGAGATCACACACACTCTGTTTTTGTTGTTATTTTTTAAACAAATCTTGTTCCTAGAATCACAGCTTGTCCATATTTCATGCTTCCTGCTCCCCCATACAGCCGGGAGCGTTCCGCCACACATGTGCACGCACGCACGCACGCACGCACGCACGCACGCACGCACACACGCACACACGCACACACACACACACACACGCACGCAGCCAAGCGCATCACTTATTGACGCAGCGCGGCCTTGTAGCCTCCTCACACACTTGACGCGTGGTTTAGCAAGTCGTATACCTTCTTGTGTACAGTGTGTGTGCGTGCGCGTGTGTGCGTGCAAGCATGCAAGACAAGTCTGTGGAGGCATGTTCTCAGGTCTGCTCATTTGTATGCGAGTGTATACGTTTGCATATTTGTGTGAGCTCTCCTGTGTGTGTGCGTGCGTGCGTGCGTGCGTGCGTGCGTGCGTGCGTGCGTGCGTAGTAATGTCACCCTTGGTTGACTTCTCAGTATGACGTGAAGCGAGACGATGCTTCACACTTCCATTCTCGCATTCACTCAGTGCTATGTGTGTGTGCGTGCGTGTGCGCGCTTACATGCGTGCATGTGTGCGTGCTTACGTGCGTGCATGTGTGTGTGCGCACGTGCGTGTGTGTGTGTTTGTTACAGCTGCTGCTCAACAGTGTTGCTGTTGTCGGGCACAAACCTCTACCCATTTTGACCTGAGATCAGATTCTAAAAATGTCTTCTACATCCTGACAGTTTTCTGAAAAAGCTATATTTCTATGTCAGTCGTTCTTCGATTTTTCAAAAATAGCAGATCTACAAGCTCGTAGCGCGCCACTCAGTGGCCCTGAGGCCCACTGTCTCCCCCTGAGGCCCACTGTCTCCCCCCTGAGGCCCGCTGTCTCCCCCTGAGGCCCACTGTCTCCCCCCTGAGGCCCACTGTCTCCCCCCTGGGGCCCGCTGCCTCCCCCTGAGGCCCGCTGTCTCCCCCCTGAGGCCTGCTGCCTCCCCCTGAGGCCCACTGTCTCCCCCCTGAGGCCCACTGTCTCCCCCTGAGGCCCGCTGTCTCCCCCCTGGGGCCCGCTGCCTCCCCCTGAGGCCCGCTGTCTCCCCCCTGAGGCCCACTATCTCCCCCTCTGAGGCCCGCTGTCTCCCCCCTGAGGCCCGCTGCCTCCCCCTGAGGCCCACTGTCTCCCCCTGAGGCTCGCTGCCTCCCCCTGAGGCCCGCTGTCTCCCCCTGAGGCCCACTGTCTCCCCCCTGAGGCCCACTGTCTCCCCCCTGAGGCCCACTGTCTCCCCCTCTGAGGCCCACTGTCTCCCCCTGAGGCCCACTGTCTCCCCCCTGAGGCCCACTATCTCCCCCTCTGAGGCCCGCTGTCTCCCCCTCTGAGGCCCACTGTCTCCCCCTCTGAGGCCCACTGTCTCCCCCTCTGAGGCCCACTGTCTCCCCCTCTGAGGCCCGCTGTCTCCCCCTCGGAGGCCCGCTGTCTCCCCCTCGGAGGCCCGCTGTCTCCCCCTCTGAGGCCCACTGTCTCCCCCTCTGAGGCCCGCTGTCTCCCCCTCTGAGGCCCGCTGTCTCCCCCTGAGGCCCGCTGTCTCCCCCCTGAGGCCCGCTGCCTCCCCCTGAGGCTCGCTGTCTCCCCCCTGAGGCCTGCTGCCTCCCACTGAGGCCCACTGTCTCCCCCCTGAGGCCCACTATCTCCCCCTCTGAGGCCCGCTGTCTCCCCCCTGAGGCCCGCTGCCTCCCCCTGAGGCCCACTGTCTCCCCCTGAGGCCCGCTGTCTCCCCCCTGAGGCCCGCTGTCTCCCCCCTGAGGCCCGCTGCCTCCCCCTGAGGCCCACTGTCTCCCCCTGAGGCTCGCTGCCTCCCCCTGAGGCCCGCTGTCTCCCCCTGAGGCCCACTGTCTCCCCCCTGAGGCCCACTGTCTCCCCCCTGAGGCCCACTGTCTCCCCCTCTGAGGCCCACTGTCTCCCCCTGAGGCCCACTGTCTCCCCCCTGAGGCCCACTATCTCCCCCTCTGAGGCCCGCTGTCTCCCCCTCTGAGGCCCACTGTCTCCCCCTCTGAGGCCCACTGTCTCCCCCTCTGAGGCCCAATGTCTCCCACTCTGAGGCCCACTGTCTCCCCCTCTGAGGCCCGCTGTCTCCCCCTCTGAGGCCCACTGTCTCCCCTCCGAGGCCCGCTGCATATTCAGCAAACACATCGAGGGTTTATTTATTGACTCAGCTTATCCGATTCCGAGTGGGATACTGCTACGGTTTTCCGAGAGAGAGAGAGAGACTGTGTCTGTGGCTGCTGTCCATGGTGCTGATGTAGTAACTGCTACTGCAGCTGCTGTCCATGGTGCTGATGTAGTAACTGCTACTGCAGCTGCTGTCCTTGGCGCTGAAGTAGTAACTGGTACTGCAGCCGCTGTCCATGGTGCTGAAGTAGTAACTGGTACTGCAGCCGCTGTCCATGGTGCTGAAGTCACTGTTTGTTGAGAGTTGTTTGGTCCACACTCCCCCTATGCCTGAGATTAAGAGTGAAGGAGTGTTGTATAAGCATTCCTTTTTCTGCTATTGTATTTAGCAAACTCCAACTTTTTTTTTTTTTTTTCATTTCCTTCCCCATGAGTAGCAAGAGTTGGTGCAAGACCATCTTGTGAAACCAATGTCGCGGCACAATCAAAGAGCTGGCAGGCCAGGTCAAATACATATAGAAATAGTCATCAAGGATCATAAGCAAGTTAAGAACCTAACATCCGTCTAACAGTAGAATGAATATATCTATAATGAAACGTTGAGTATACACTAACACTATAGAGTACTATGTCTACATAAAATGCTATCTAAGTTACATACGTTTAGCCGTTGTATACGCCTGTAAGGTCATCGAGGCTATAGTGCAAGTGCTGAGGGCTAAGATGGAGTCTGACGAGGTGGGTTTTCAGGATTGGGAGTGGAGTCTGTAGTTCTGATTGCAAAGGGAAGTGCATTCCATAGTTTTGGATCCAGACGGGAGAAGAGTCTGGGACGTGTGGAGCAGTGTTGTTTTTTACAGCAAATCTTGATTTAGTCCGGCAGTCGAGGTGGACGGGTGGGAAATTTGGTATATAGTCTTTTTTATTGGCCTAAAATATTGTCTATAGGGTATACCAAAACTCCTGGAGGGGGCGTCAACATATGTGTCACGTGGTAGCGGCCGCCATACTTGCTGGCTTGTCTGGTTTGTTTACATTGAGCAACTATCCGTGTGCTTGTATACGTTCTTTTTTTAAACTGACCTCACAATGGTGCAGACTTGCTCAGTAAAAAAGTGCCACAGCAGGTCGCGTCGAGGAAATGAGCCAGAAAACAGAATTAGATGTTCAGCTTTCCAGCATGGAGACAGCATCAAGGAACCCAGATTGACGAGTTTACAAAAATACGTAGAATGGCTTGGATCTCGGCTGTACGTCGCAGAGACATAACGTTCAACAAAGTATCTAAGCACAGCCGTGTTTGTTCACAACATTTTCATTGTCCTTGTAATGTATTTGGGCCCGACGTTCTTTCTATCCATCCTGGTGTTGGTTCACTATGTTGTCGCCAAGAACGAGCTCAATATTTACAAAAACATACCACCGTCACTCTATTCTGAGTGATGTGGGATAGAATTTAATGCGCACAGGAGGGCCGTCCCTAGCTTTTCAGACGCCGCCCCCCTCTTGGTGACGTACACGTTTTCACACGCTATACATACATTCATGAATCCACTTGCTGACCGGCTGAAAGTATTGGGCATTTTTTATAGGGGTTTCTTGTGAATGTAAAAAATGTCAAACTTTCTTTTTGCTTTAAGTAGCATGTGACATGTCAAACTAGGGGGTTTTCATGATTCTGAATCCATTCCAAGCATTAGTTTTGCACAAAATACACTCCTTGGGCTAAAACGGCCATAGACATCATGACAAATGTGACGAGGTCAGCACATTTTGGGCACATTTGGGCAAGTGGCTATGGCTGCCTTTAGCCCAAGGAGTGTATTTTGTGCAAAACTAATGCTTGGAATGGATTCAGAATCATGAAAAACCCCTAGTTTGACATGTCACATGCTACTAAAGCAAAAATAAAGTTTGACATTTTTGCCAGCCATAGGATGTTAATGGGAGGGTCACAAGAAACCCCTATAAAAAGATTGCCCAATACTAACAGCCAGTCAGCAAGTGGATTCATGAATGTATGTATATAGACAATACTTTAGGCCAATAAATACTATATACCAAATTTTCCGCTTTAAACAAAAGAAGCCTGTCGGCTGCCGGACTCATTTAGTTTTAGTCATAGTCTTTTGAGTAAAATTGAGTGTATTTTTTTTTGTCATATTTTAGTCATCGGAATGTTGGCACGGAAGGTTATTCCTTTCCAAATGACGCCGAAGGCTAGCCACCCTTTGTTTTATTGTTTTACGTCAGTGACCCTCAACCTCGGGTTAGCTTCTTGCTGCGGCAAGAGAACAAATCTGTGTGTTTGAGCTAGCAACTTGAACATCGTATCCTCGCCTCGTCCTTCTAGCTACCGCGCTACGTCACACTATTGACTATAGGCCTATATACTGTATATACATATTTTGACAATTCCGTCGACAAATAAAAAACTCAATGGAAATGATATAGGGAGGGACTGGCTGCATGTGGATGGCCGTTCAGACAATGCAATTTCACCAATAGGTTTTCATGAATGGATGAATCCCTTGTTCACGGCTTCTCTGTAGCTTTCAGAATAAGATCATCAAACGCACATCCTCTGATCTTGGTGCTGAGCCAAACTGTTAACACAATCATTCTCGGGATTCCTTAAAAAAAAACGGAGAAATGTTTTGCTAGCTTACCTTGCTCTCGTTTTTATTTATACGATACATGATCCAAAAAGCGTTCATATTTTGAACGAGAGGCGGATGAGGAGCAGAAATGAAGCGCTAGTATATCCATCAGATCGAAACCACGGAGAGCGCCCTGGATTAGGAGAGACGAGGCATTCTTTCTGCCGCGCTAAGAGCTAAGTGAACGGGAAGCTAATATGCTAGTAGAGTGAAGCGTGCGGTGGCCGAGAGTCCGACTGAAAAAAAAAAAAGGAAAAGAATCAGAATATTCTTCTCTCGCCTGGTATCATTGAGGATGCGCTAGGACGTGTACACACGTCGTATGGAGTCGTCGGTTCGATTCCCTATGACATTTCCAGACGTCCTACGGATGGAATGTGTTAAACAGACAACATGAACTGTGTCGTAATTAATAAAAGTTGTCTGGAGCATTAAAAAGGTGAGTTGCGAGCCCCTGCCTTTTGTTCTTCTGTGTATAGCTGCCATTGTATCAGTGGTACAACATAATGCTAACCTGACTCCGCCAGATGGGGCAGCAGAGAGTACACTGGGTTCCCCCCCCTCCTGCTCCCATCTGGGAACTCTCAGGCAGACTTGATGCTCCGGCCACCAAACGGCCTGGCCAATCAGCGGCAGCTAGAGGCGGGATCAAGGCAGCACTGTGTATGCCTTGATCCCGCCTCTAGCTGCCGCTGCATGACATGCAACCAAATCTACAGGTCACACTGGAAATCAATAGAATTGCAATACATATAGAATCTATCATTTCTGTCATACATTTATACTCTCTCTCTCTCTCTCTCTCTCTATCTCCACCCCCCCCGCTCCTGTTCTCCCCTCTCCCGTGTCCCCAGGACGCCTCCAGGCGGGTCCCGGGCGCCCGGGGTACATCCTTTTTGCTTTCGCGGGAACAACAGGAATATCATACTGCATGCCTTGCTGCGGCTGCTTTTGATACGGCCATGCATGCGGTCTCAATTATTCATGGGCGCGCGTCCCATTCTTCTCCTCGGCCTCCATCGCTCACTGTGCCGATGCATTGTTAACCCATGTTGGGCGGGAACCCCTTTTAGTGTTAGCATTATGTTATGCTTTAGCTATTGAAAAATAGCAGATCTACAAGCTCATAGCGCGCCACCGAGTGGCGCGCTATGAGCTTGTAGATCTGCTATTTTTTTTTATCGTGAAAATGTGGCACAAATTGGGAATATATATTCTTTCAGAGCTTCTGGGGGGGTCCCTGGAACAACATCTTTTGAGATGGGGATCCGCGGCCAAATACATATTATTCTGGGGCTCCTTTATTAGCACGAGTGGCGCGCTATGAACTTGTAGGTCTGCTATTTTTGAATAATCGAAGAACGACTGACATAGAAACATAGCCTTTTCAGAAAACTGTCAGGATGTAGAAGACATTATTAGAATCTGATCTCAGGTCAAAATGGGTTAATGCTATTTATGAGTGTGTGTGTGTGTGTGTGTGTGTGTGTGTGTGTGTGTGTGTGTGTGTGTGTGTG
>NC_136801.1:36757153-36769653 GCF_951216825.1 Electrona antarctica | reverse complement strand
AAGAGAGAGTCAGAGAAAGAGAGTCAGAGAAAGAGAGTCAGAGAAAGAGAGTCAGAGAAAGAGAGAGTCAGAGAGAGTATAAGCATTCAGTCACTGAATGAGGGACTGAGAAGGAGGGTCGGGGAGATAAACTTTTAACATTTATTTATAACCACCAGGGAAGTATAGAATGGACAAATAACACATTCTTATTTACAGTGGCCATGGCAATGCCTGCATGGCAAGGCATTTTGCATTTTTCGCAACGTATTTCCAGGGTCTTAGTCGGTAATTAAAGAATACCGGCGCCATTTTAGAGGTTACACATGACCCCCCCCCCCCCCCCCCCCCCTCCCTTGACAGAGAGAGGCTGTCAACATTTCAATGTAACGTTAAATATTCTTTCAAAGGTCAGACTCCCTAAACCTCCTTGGGGTATAGGAGGGGGGTGGGGGGGACTGGATAGCTTGGGCTCTACAGGCGGAAGTGATATCCACAGGGGCTAACACTTGGTGACAACACGAGAGAGCCGGAGAGCCCGGGGTACTCCTTTAACAGTCACCGGATTACACTATCAATCACCATCCGAGAGAGAAAGAGAGAGTCACAGAAAGAGTCAGAGAAAGAGAGTCACAGAAAGAGAGTCAGAGAAAGAGTCAGAGAAAGAGTCAGAGAAAGAGAGAGTCACAGAAAGAGTCAGAGAAAGAGAGAGTCACAGAAATAGAGTCAGAGAAAGAGAGAGTCACAGAAAGAGAGTCAGAGAAAGAGTCAGAGAAAGAGAGTCAGAGAAAGAGAGAGTCACAGAAAGAGAGTCAGAGAAAGAGAGTCACAGAAAGAGTCAGAGAAAGAGAGAGTCACAGAAAGAGAGTCAGAGAAAGAGAGTCACAGAAAGAGTCAGAGAAAGAGAGAGTCAGAACGAGAGAGTCAGAGAAAGAGAGTCAGAGAAAGAGAGTCACAGAAAGAGAGTCAGAGAAAGAGAGTCAGAGAAAGAGAGTCAGAGAAAGAGTCAGAGAAAGAGAGAGTCACAGAAAGAGTCAGAGAAAGAGAGTCACAGAAAGAGAGTCAGAGAAAGAGTCAGAGAAAGAGTCAGAGAAAGAGAGAGTCACAGAAAGAGTCAGAGAAAGAGAGAGTCACAGAAATAGAGTCAGAGAAAGAGAGAGTCACAGAAAGAGAGTCAGAGAAAGAGTCAGAGAAAGAGAGTCAGAGAAAGAGAGAGTCACAGAAAGAGAGTCAGAGAAAGAGAGTCACAGAAAGAGTCAGAGAAAGAGAGAGTCACAGAAAGAGAGTCACAGAAAGAGAGTCAGAGAAAGAGTCACAGAAAGAGAGTCAGAGAAAGAGAGAGTCAGAACAAGAGAGTCAGAGAAAGAGTCAGAGAAAGAGAGTCAGAGAAAGAGAGAGTCAGAACAAGAGAGTCAGATAAAGAGTCACAGAAAGAGAGTCAGAGAAAGAGAGAGTCACAGAAAGAGAGTCAGAGAAAGAGAGAGTCACAGAAAGAGAGTAAGAGAAAGAGAGAGTCACAGAAAGAGAGTCAGAGAAAGAGAGAGTCAGAACAAGAGAGTCAGAGAAAGAGAGAGTCACAGAAAGAGAGTCAGAGAAAGAGAGAGTCAGAACAAGAGAGTCACAGAAAGAGAGAGTCACAGAAAGAGAGTCAGAGAAAGAGAGAGTCACAGAAAGAGTCAGAGAAAGAGAGTCAGAGAAAGAGAGTTAGAAAGAGAGAGTCAGAGAAAGAGAGTCAGAGAAAGAGAGAGTCAGAGAAAGAGTCAGAGAAAGAGAGAGTCAGAGAAAGAGAGTCAGAGAAAGAGAGTCAGAGAAAGAGAGAGTCAGAACAAGAGAGTCACAGAAAGAGAGAGTCACAGAAAGAGAGTCAGAGAAAGAGAGTCACAGAAAGAGTCAGAGAAAGAGAGTCAGAGAGAAAGAGAGTCAGAGAAAGAGTCAGAGAAAGAGAGAGTCAGAGAAAGAGAGTCAGAGAAAGAGAGTCAGAGAAAGAGAGTCAGAGAAAGAGAGAGTCAGAGAGAGTATAAGCATTCAGTCACTGAATGAGGGACTGAGAAGGAGGGTCGGGGAGATAAACTTTTAACATTTATTTATAACCACCAGGGAAGTATAGAATGGACAAATAACACATTCTTATTTACAGTGGCCATGGCAATGCCTGCATGGCAAGGCATTTTGCATTTTTCGCAACGTATTTCCAGGGTCTTAGTCGGTAATTAAAGAATACCGGCGCCATTTTAGAGGTTACACATGACCCCCCCCCCCCCCTCCCTTGACAGAGAGAGGCTGTCAACATTTCAATGTAACGTTAAATATTCTTTCAAAGGTCAGACTCCCTAAACCTCCTTGGGGTATAGGAGGGGGGTGGGGGGGACTGGATAGCTTGGGCTCTACAGGCGGAAGTGATATCCACAGGGGCTAACACTTGGTGACAACACGAGAGAGCCGGAGAGCCCGGGGTACTCCTTTAACAGTCACCGGATTACACTATCAATCACCATCCGAGAGAGAAAGAGAGAGTCACAGAAAGAGTCAGAGAAAGAGAGTCACAGAAAGAGAGTCAGAGAAAGAGTCAGAGAAAGAGTCAGAGAAAGAGAGAGTCACAGAAAGAGTCAGAGAAAGAGAGAGTCACAGAAATAGAGTCAGAGAAAGAGAGAGTCACAGAAAGAGAGTCAGAGAAAGAGTCAGAGAAAGAGAGTCAGAGAAAGAGAGAGTCACAGAAAGAGAGTCAGAGAAAGAGAGTCACAGAAAGAGTCAGAGAAAGAGAGAGTCACAGAAAGAGAGTCACAGAAAGAGAGTCAGAGAAAGAGTCACAGAAAGAGAGTCAGAGAAAGAGAGAGTCAGAACAAGAGAGTCAGAGAAAGAGTCAGAGAAAGAGAGTCAGAGAAAGAGAGAGTCAGAACAAGAGAGTCAGATAAAGAGTCACAGAAAGAGAGTCAGAGAAAGAGAGAGTCACAGAAAGAGAGTCAGAGAAAGAGAGAGTCACAGAAAGAGAGTAAGAGAAAGAGAGAGTCACAGAAAGAGAGTCAGAGAAAGAGAGAGTCAGAACAAGAGAGTCAGAGAAAGAGAGAGTCACAGAAAGAGAGTCAGAGAAAGAGAGAGTCAGAACAAGAGAGTCACAGAAAGAGAGAGTCACAGAAAGAGAGTCAGAGAAAGAGAGAGTCACAGAAAGAGTCAGAGAAAGAGAGTCAGAGAAAGAGAGTTAGAAAGAGAGAGTCAGAGAAAGAGAGTCAGAGAAAGAGAGAGTCAGAGAAAGAGTCAGAGAAAGAGAGAGTCAGAGAAAGAGAGTCAGAGAAAGAGAGTCAGAGAAAGAGAGAGTCAGAACAAGAGAGTCACAGAAAGAGAGAGTCACAGAAAGAGAGTCAGAGAAAGAGAGTCACAGAAAGAGTCAGAGAAAGAGAGTCAGAGAGAAAGAGAGTCAGAGAAAGAGTCAGAGAAAGAGAGAGTCAGAGAAAGAGAGTCAGAGAAAGAGAGTCAGAGAAAGAGAGTCAGAGAAAGAGAGAGTCAGAGAGAGTATAAGCATTCAGTCACTGAATGAGGGACTGAGAAGGAGGGTCGGGGAGATAAACTTTTAACATTTATTTATAACCACCAGGGAAGTATAGAATGGACAAATAACACATTCTTATTTACAGTGGCCATGGCAATGCCTGCATGGCAAGGCATTTTGCATTTTTCGCAACGTATTTCCAGGGTCTTAGTCGGTAATTAAAGAATACCGGCGCCATTTTAGAGGTTACACATGACCCCCCCCCCCCCCTCCCTTGACAGAGAGAGGCTGTCAACATTTCAATGTAACGTTAAATATTCTTTCAAAGGTCAGACTCCCTAAACCTCCTTGGGGTATAGGAGGGGGGTGGGGGGGACTGGATAGCTTGGGCTCTACAGGCGGAAGTGATATCCACAGGGGCTAACACTTGGTGACAACACGAGAGAGCCGGAGAGCCCGGGGTACTCCTTTAACAGTCACCGGATTACACTATCAATCACCATCCCTTATACCCCCCGGGAAATACACTGGAGAGGGGAGGCGAGGCGAGGCGAGGAGAGGAGAGGAGAGGAGAGGAGAGGAGAGGAGAGGAGAGGAGAGGAGAGGAGAGGAGAGGAGAGAAGGTGCTTGGCTGAGTCAGAACTTAGGACAGAACATCGGCGTTCTGATCAAAACCATGGACGCAGCGCCATAGATTGACAATAGCAAGTTTTGTCGGCTAGTAAACAAGGAAGTGAACGGCTGCGTGAGCTCTGAACATGGCGTTGCCTAGCAACGGCCGCTGTCAAAAAAATGATTTTAGCGATCCAGTTTTATACCATTAAAAAGGACTCCAGACGTCTTGGGTCTCCTACGGGTGTAATTATAAAGACGTGTGGGGACGTCCTGGACACAATGGGCAGTATTATGCGTGTCTTAAGTACCAGGTCTTATTACTTAACTTAAGACCTGGAGGTGTGATCAATGCCATTTGGCCACTCAGAATAGCCAAATGGCATTGACCACGCCTCCAGGTCTTAAGTTAAGTCATAAGACCTGGTACTTAAGACACGCATAATACTGCCAATATGTGTTAATGTGGTTAATTTATTGTTAATTGGGGTCACAGATTAATTCCATTCATCAAGTGTTTTCTCAACTTTTTGGATTTTCTATTCACCGTTATGAAATGAAGGAATGTTTTACAAACAAAACATAACATCAAATAATTAGTAAGAATAAAAACAAAACAAACAGTGTTGTAATTATCTTTTTCTTCCTTCTTTCTAATTGATCGGCCCAAAACATTGTGTTTATTGTCATAATTTGTCACGATCCCAGTTGGCTTTGTCTTTGGCGTAAACGTCTTTATATGAATACTTTTTTAAAAGTCTATGAGGGAAATTAATACCGCTCTATACCCTAAACAAATAAATAAAGTCTGTCCTTGGGTGAAGTACTCATTTTAACACATTTAGACATGAGTCCGGTTCTAAAAAAATGTCTTCTAAATCCTAAAAGTTTTCTGAAAAACCCATGTTTCTATGTCAGTGGTTCTCAAACATTTTCATGTCAAGGACCCCCAGAAATATATGTAATTGGCCGCCGACACCCATCTGAAAATATGCTGTACCCAGAAGCAAAGATTTTAGTTAAAAATGTTCACTCTGAAAGAATATATATTCAAAGATTTGCGCCACATTTTCACGATTTTTCAAAAATAGCAGATCGGTGCCGCGCTATGAGCTTGTAGATCTGCTATTTTTCAACAACTAAAGTCTAACATAATACTTAAAACACCAAAAGGGGTTCCCGTCCTGAATGGGTTAAAAAAGAAAAAAAAAATGGGGAAAGAGATATACTTATTGTTAGTGATTTTATGAAAAGTACAATTAAAGTGATTAAAGACACCAGCTGTGTTGGCACAGATTTCCCATGGCGATGTCTCTAAGGTAACATGAACGTTCGCGCCTCTCGCTGACCGCCCACCGCTTTCAAAGTTGTCGTATGAACTTTGAAAGAATTATGTTGTTTTTTGAGTAAAGTAAATCTTAAGGCGCATGCTACTTCTCTTGCTGTCTTAACGATAACATTATAAAATTAGCTTTTAATTTACTTCACTTGGATGTTCAGAACCTGTTGGTGACCTCCGGCGATGGCGTCATCCTGCCCACTTTCTTCGACTGTAGTTTAGTGATAATGAAAGTGTATTTATATAGCACCTTTCATAATGGTGTTAGAAAAAGCTTTACACATGTTGCGACAAGGTCCACTAAAAGGTCCAGAAAAAAAACAAGAAAAAAAACGATTGTCACAAGATTTTGACAACCAACACGATAGACTGAAATGAGTAGGAGTGAGCAGCACTGAAAGCGAATCTATAAAGGGGCATTTTCAGCAGGGATTTAAAGGACGAGGCGGTTCAGCGAGGCTGCATCTCCCAGGGCGTTGGAGGAGCTCTGGTACTAAAAAAGCCACATGTCCTTTTGGTCTTTAACCTACAATGTGGGCTCTCTAGAAGTGCTTGGCCTGAGGATGTCAGACAGACTGTTGGCACAGATCAGAGATGTATAAGAGCGGAGCGAGACCCGACCTGGCCTTGTACGTCGTGAGCAGGTTTTTTTTTTTTTTTTTATTTATTCTGAAAAGGGATCGGGAGCCATTGCGGTGTAACGATACATTTTAAGGGCCGATTCATACTCCTATTTTACTGCTGTTTCGGCGCTGTAGTGCCGAAATTATTTCGGTTCGTCAGAAATTTTCAGTAGCACCGAAGAGCCGACTTTAGGACGGTACCTGCCCCCCCGAACCTCAAATGACGTCACATTGTAGGCTCTACAGCGCCGAACCGACTTTTATTCGGCTCTAAAATAGGAGTATGAATCGCGCCTAACAGCGATACGATACGTATCACGATACATTTCAACCCATTTTGACCTGAGATCAGATTCTAAAAATGTCTTCTACATCCTGACAGTTTTCTGAAAAAGCTATGTTTCGATTTTGTAGCAGACCTACAAGCTCATAGCGCGTCACTCGGTGGCGCGCTATGAGCTTGTAGATCTGCTATTTTTCAATAGCTAAAGCATAACATAATGCTAACACCAAAAGGGCGATACGATACATGGTTGGCGATACGATACATGGCCGATATTGGTTCATTATGGCGATATATACGATACGATTCAATGATTTAAAATCGATACAGTAACTATAGCAAAGAGTTACAGTAATCTAAATGTGAGAAGATGAAATGCACGTATACAGCGTTTGTCAATTCAGGGAATTCAGACAGAAAATAATGGTGTGTCTGAACACGACCCTTCCAAAGCGGCGCCCCTCCTCTTTGGCTGTGCCGAGAATTGGTGCGTTTATTTTAGCGTGTCTGTACCCTAAAAATAAACGTCAGGCTACATTTGCTGGCCTGACTGAAGAAGATGTCCTCAATTCACACAATCGGCTGGATGGAGAGAAACGGGAGAGAGAGGAGACAGACTTAATAGGCAGACAGAGCGATTAAGAGCCACTTTTACACCAAATGTGCTCCATCTGTCTGTGCTATTAGAGACAATGACCCAGGCGCACGCACACATGCACGCACACACACTCATACAGAGACACATTAATGGCTGAGCGCACGCACACACGCACGCACACACACAAAATGACTGCACACACTAATCCAGTGAATCATGGACCTGGCACACGCACACACGCCAAGCACTCACACATGCACGGACACAAGCACAGTGGCTGTGTTTACGTGTACGCACAACCATGACTACTGTGAATAATGGCTACGCGCATGACATCATCGTATACCTGGAAGTTATGCGGGAGCGCCTACTGAGTGGCAAAACAAAAAAGAACAAAAAAAAGAATAGGACTTTCTGGCCTTGACTGCAGCACAAGTATGCATCCAAACGGATCCCTGGCCAGGGTGGAGATATAATATATACTATAATATATGCCCCTGGTCCCCTTCCCACCTTGGTCTGCCTCGCGGGTCTCCTCCCAGTGGGACGTGCATGAGCGAGGACCTCCCTAGGGAGACGCTCGGGGGGGCATCCGTACTATAGAAGCACCTTAGGGAGGAGCTGGTGATGTCAGCTGACAGTTCTGTCTTATAATCAGACAATAGGAACCTATACTGGAAAAAAACTAAAAGTTATCACTTTCTATATGATCGTCACTGTCAGGAGGAAACCTACTTTTCTGGGGGATGTGTTCAACTGCATGGATCCAATGTGAAATCATTCAAAAGCTCTTGTTTATAGTGCTTATGATTGGTTCAACGTTATAACAACAGACAGAATTGACCACATTCGACCTGGCACTCCAGTTCAGGCATGTCAGTACTTGCGCGAGCAGAGCGCGCAAGTACTGTCGGTGGCGTCGCTCGGCCAATCAGGGACCAAGTATGTAATGTATGTATGTCGGTACATTCCACCAGCCAATGAGAAACCAATGTTCTCGACGACGTAATTAACCCATTTTGGGACCCCTTTTGGTGTTAGCATTATGTTATGCTTTAGCTATTAAAAAATAGCAGATCTACAAGCTCATAGCGCGCCACCGAGTGGCTCGCTACGAGCTTGTAGGTCTGCTATTTTTGAAAAATCGAAGAACGACTGACATAGAAACATAGCTTTTTCAGAAAACTGTCAGGATGTAGAAGACATTTTTTAGAATCTGATCTCAGGTCAAAATGGGTTAAAGTACTTACTTACAAAATTGGTATGAGGGGGTATGTATCGGTTGGGTATGTATGTGTGTATGTCGGTGTACTCCACCGGGCAATGAGGGACCACTGACCACTGCTGTATTTCAAACCTATAGACAGCAGCAGAGAGCTTTAAGACTCAGAGCAGCAGTCGTACCAGCATGGCCTCATGTGCAAAGTGCAAGTTGGCAACTCGACAGAGTGCATTAAACTTAATAAGTTATTTCAAGTTAGGGGCACGGTGGCACAGTTGGTAGTGCTGTGCCAAAAAGACCTGTTAAACCACAGTGTTGAGCACAAAGATCAGTAGCATTAGAAAGTTGCATACCAAAAAAAACTATTTCCATTTCGCCCCCTATATAAAGTGTGTTTGTCATGTTCTATGACAAACACTATTTTCTACACTACAAACACTATTTTCTACACTACAAACACTATTTCCTACACTACAAACACTATTTTCAGCAATGGGATCATATTTTTTGGTGGGTAGATCTTGTTGCGCTGGTCATTTTGAAAGTAGCTCTCAAGTCAAAAAAGTATATACCGTATGGAGATGCACGCTTTCTGCCCAACAGTGATTTAACGGTAGGTGTCAGAGCTATACCAAGAACGTATATCTGAGCCCGCTGCGACTGCTGTAAATTCAAACTCACGGATAACAAACAGAAGCACTTTTGCGAGCTTTGAGATACATTTACTATCTGAAGAGAGGGTGGCTGTAAATAATTTACAACCTATCTATCAGGATTAAATAATGGAAATGAAAAGTAATCCAATAAGCTTGTCTTTTACACCGAGAGATGTTGTTTTAATTATACCTTTCATCTTCTACACTGGATTTAAACCTGGGAAAGTGCTGATGAAATAATCACCACTGAGCTATAACAACTAAAACTATGGCAAAAAAAAACAATATTCACTGACGAAAACTAAATGAAATGTGTGCCAACCAATTGCACACCCCCGCGAGGAGTGCGGTGCCCGGTGTGGAGTCGGTCGGACCCACGGTTGTCAAGAACCGCCACGGGCTCTGGACCTGATCACCCCTATGTCTCCCATACATGGAGCTGGGCTGTTCTGACAATCACAATGATTGTTCTGACAAAGAAACTCCATATATGGGCATAAAAGGGACACAGACATAATAACTGGGTGGGGCACGCATTTCCAACTCGTTCCAAGTAGGCCAGTGCCCAACGGGCACCGCTTTAGTCATATATTAATACTAAAACCAGATATCTATCTAATAATGTAGCGGACACTCGCTCCCTGTCTATTCGCTATCTTTCAGTCAGAAACACATCTCCCCGCAAATCACGTGTCACCAGCGAACTGCATGTTGGGACGGGCACAGATTAATACTGGGACACACTTTTCCGCGCGGCGTAACAGACCCACAGTCCACATGGGGAAAACGATACTACTAGCTACGATACTACTAGCAACTATTGCGTCAGTCGACAGAACTTCTTCTTTGGGGAAGCATCGCGCCCAACGCGGGGGTTGCGTGGCACAGGCACCTGAAAACCAGCTCTGACAGTTGGACGGGGGCATGTTAACGTGAACACACAACTTCACAATCACAGTAACACTGTGGAGGACTTTTGTCTCGCATCGCGGGAGGCATACTATGGTCCGTGTGTGTGTGTGTGTGTGTGTGTGTGTGTGTGTGTGTGCGCGCACGCACGCACAACAACACATAATAATGAATAACCCATCCGTTACCATATATTCAGAACGGGTAAGGACTAGTAATCATTAATTAAGGAAAGTTTATGCATGTACTGTCTACAGGTATGTGTACTATGTAAACTCTAACTCTAATTTCCATTTTACAGCCATTCAGTTGCAAACAAATAATAATCTGGGGACCGCCCCACAATCATTTGGTGACCCCCCCCCACCCGAGGGGTCGGGACCCCCAGGTTGAGAACCTCCGCCCTAGGGGGTCCTGGACCCCCTGTTAGACCAATGCTCTATAGCAAATACCAAATTACAAGCTCACAAGGCGTTGCAACTGAACATTATTTAATTGCAATGCTTATAACACATCAGTTTGTGTGGCTTGTGTTATTTTCGTGGACTGTTTGCCTTTTAAGACACAACACGAATAATTATGAGCGGCTAGGGTTCATGTGGTTAGTTAGAGGAACAGCCTGTTAACCCATTTAGACCTGAGGACGATTCTACAAATGTCTTCTAAATCATGACAGTTTTCTGAAAAACCCATGTTTCTATATCAGTGGTTCTCAAACATTTTCATGTCAAGGACCCCTGAAAATATATGTAATTGGCCGCCAACCCCCATCTGAAAATATGTAAGTTCGAGGGACTCCCCCCAGAAGCAAAGATTTGAGTCGCGATTTTTGAAAAATAGCAGATCTACAAGCTCGTAGCGCGGCACTAGCTTGTAGATCTGCTATTTTTTCAATAGCTAAAGTATAACATGATGCTTAAAACGCGTCCCTGCCCTGAATGGCTTAATTACAGAAGAGTTAATTGGCCACCAGAACGGGTCGAGAAAAAAAGTGGAGCGGGAAACATTTAGCTTAAAGGGGACAAACCTAACCCATTCAAACCGGGAAAAGCATGTCATTTTTTTAGATGTCCGCATTGGCTATTCAAAAACAGCAGCTATACACGGTCACACAGCGACTCACTTTGTGCCACGCTGCAAACTTGTACATGTTTTTAATTAATTTAAATTGTTTGTTTTTTTATATATAATTTTTAACACAAATCTTTTCTTCTGGGGGTCCCTGGCACAAAGCATTTTCAGATGGGTGTCCCTGCAGCGCGATTATGAATCCCACCAACGTTCTAGGGTAGACCCGCCTCACCATGTGTCTGATTGGCTCCCGGGAAGGCATAGTTTTACTGAGGTTGGGCCGTTCGGGTTAGGGTGCATACTTAGTTTAGACTAGTCATTGGTTAGACATGGGTTAAGGTTAGGTTTAGGTGTGCTGCCCCGTGGGAGGTTAGGTTTAGGGTGAGGGTTTGAGATAGGTTGTAGTTGTAGGACTAATGATTGTCAATCACAACGACTGGCCAATCACAGCAGGGCTTTCCTAGAACGTTAGTGGGATACATAATAACCCGTCCCTGGACCATAATATACATTATTAATTTGGCGGTCGTTTGGCATGAAAACGCTTGAGAACTGATTTAGAAGGCTTCTGTAGAATCGGCCTCATGCAGGCCTTAATGGGTTAATGGCCACTGGCCATACGGGGCACGCACAGGAGCGGCTGGCACGGAACGCAGCCATTACGTTTGGCCGTTAGCTAGAGGGGCCGCTATTTAACTGGCACAACACTGGGCACCAGCCCAGGGTTAGGACTGGGCATGGTTACAGAGAGAGAGAGAGAGAGAGAGAGAGAGAGAGAGAGAGAGAGAGAGAGAGGGAGAGAGGGAGAGAGGGAGAGAGGGAGAGAGAGAGAGAGAGAGAGAGAGATCATGGTGAATCATGACCATAACACCTTTGATTCTGTGGAGAGAGAAAAATGAAAACCGCTAAACAAAGGGTATTTTATTAAATGTAGTATATCATAATTAATTATTCTTTTATGTTTTTTTCTCTCACAGAATCAAAGGTTTGATTCGATCCTGGATGGCTGGATTCTATAGGCTTAAAATAATTTATATAAATATTTTTGTAAATCTCTATGGGGGAAAAAAATGAATGGCAGATTTGTCAGGGCGGGTCCAGAAAACCATGGCCGCTGCTATGCTCTATAAGGGTCCATTTGGTTACCAACTCTCCGTCATTTTGCTGGGGACCACCTGGAACCCCCTAAAGGACCACTGGTGGTCCCCGGACCACTGGTTGAAAACCAGTGCTCCAGGAATGACTGCAAACCTGAATTCGGCCCATGAACTTTTTTTTTGTTTAATATTTGTTTTTGGCTTTTTGACTTGACTAGACAGGAAAGTGGGAGGGAGAGAAGGGGAGAGACAACGGGACTCGAACACGCAACACGCTATCAGGCCAAGGCCTATATAGTGGCATGGGCCTGGACCACTAGGCCAGCGGGCGCGCCATGAACCTTTTTAGCCCAACAAACCCTCAGTGAGGCCTTTAGGAGGGCCACTCAGGCCGCAATCGGAGCCTGCAGCACCACCTTTGCTGCTCAGGTGGTGTCTGCGGAACCATTGCGGCTTAGGAATTCGCCACTCCTGAATTAAGTGTCTGGTGCTGGGACTCAGGTGAAACGCACAGGTCCTGGACCGGGTGAGACGTAGGAGGGGCCCGGACAGGAGTCGACCCACAGAGCCTATAGTCCCTCCACATGCCAGAGGCGTACCTTGCAGCCCTGGCAGAGTAGTTCTGGA
>NC_136801.1:36712153-36752153 GCF_951216825.1 Electrona antarctica | reverse complement strand
GGATGGATGGATGGATGGATGGATCCATGGATGGATGGATGGATCCATGGATGGATGGATGGATGGATGGATGGATGGATCCATGGATGGATGGATGGATGGATGGATGGATGGATGGATGGATCCATGGATGGATGGATGGATGGATGGATGGATCCATGGATGGATGTATGGATGGATGGATCCATGGATGGATGGATGGATCCATGGATGGATGGATGGATGGATGGATGGATCCATGGATGGATCTATGGATGGATGGATGGATGGATGGATCCATGGATGGATGGATGGATGGATGGATGGATCCATGGATGGATGGATGGATCCATGGATGGATGGATGGATGGATGGATGGATGGATCCATGAATGGATGGATGGATGGATCCATGGATGGATGGATGGATGGATGGATGGATGGATCCATGGATGGATGGATGGATCCATGGATGGATGGATGGATGGATGGATGGATCCATGGATGGATGGATGGATGGATGGATGGATGGATCCATGGATGGATGGATGGATGGATGGATGGATCCATGGATGGATGGATGGATCCATGGATGGATGGATGGATGGATGGATGGATGGATGGATCCATGGATGGATCCATGGATGGATGGATGGATCCATGGATGGATGGATGGATGGATGGATGGATGGATGGATGGATGGATGGATCCATGGATGGATGGATGGATGGATGGATGGATGGATGGATGGATCCATGGATGGATGGATGGATGGATGGATGGATCCATGGATGGATGGATGGATCCATGGATGGATGGATGGATGGATGGATGGATGGATCCATGGATGGATGGATGGATCCATGGATGGATGGATGGATCCATGGATGGATGGATGGATGTATGGATGGATGGATCTATGGATGGATGGATGGATGGATGGATGGATGGATCCATGGATGGATGGATGGATCCATGGATGGATGGATGGATCCATGGATGGATGGATCTATGGATGGATGGATGGATGGATGGATGGATGGATCCATGGATGGATGGATGGATGGATGGATGGATGGATGGATCCATGGATGGATGGATGGATCCATGGATGGATGGATGGATGGATGGATGGATGGATCCATGAATGGATGGATGGATGGATGGATCCATGGATGGATGGATGGATGGATGGATGGATGGATCCATGGATGGATGGATGGATCCATGGATGGATGGATGGATGGATGGATGGATGGATGGATGGATGGATCCATGGATGGATGGATGGATGGATGGATGGATGGATGGATGGATGGATCCATGGATGGATGGATGGATGGATGGATGGATGGATCCATGGATGGATCCATGGATGGATGGATGGATCCATGGATGGATGGATGGATGGATGGATGGATGGATCCATGGATGGATCCATGGATGGATGGATGGATCCATGGATGGATGGATGGATGGATGGATGGATGGATGGATGGATGGATGGATCCATGGATGGATCCATGGATGGATGGATGGATCCATGGATGGATGGATGGATGGATGGATGGATGGATGGATGGATGAATGGATCCATGGATGGATGGATGGATGGATGGATGGATGGATGGATGGATGGATGGATGAATGGATCCATGGATGGATGGATGGATGGATGAATGGATCCATGGATGGATGGATGGATGGATGGATGGATGGATGGATGGATGGATGGATGGCAGGAACCCAAAGCATAATGATCCATCATACAATGGGCAACGTGCCAAAAACAGCAGGTCTACAAGCTCAATTCATTGTACCCGCGTAAGGCCTATTCATAGTCTGGATTTTCGGTGGTGGTGGTGGTGGTCAGCTGACCACCGGAGCTGAAATAACGTTGAGCGGTGGTGAGTAAAAACAGAGAGAAGGGCTGGAGCGGTGGCGGTGGTTTGCTCTTCACCGCGGCTCGTGACGTCATGTTGTAGTTCGGTGGTCACCTCACCACTGAAAATCCAGACTTGTGAGCTTGTATGGGTTGGATATTGGGTAGCAGCACGGGTGATTTCTAACGGCAGCACGGGTGATTTGTAACCCGCAGAAAGAAACCACATTTGTTGCTAAGCTCCAACTAAAGTAAAAAAAAAAAAACATAATTTCCATGGCTGTTGTTTAAGAGTAACGAACAAGATTCACTACGAGCGTGACAATGACGAATCAGCACTCAAAACAGCTGTGCCAAAATACATTTTCAATGTTTTGTTACTTTCAAAATGAACATTGAAAATGATATTGTCACGACTGTTTTAATAATAATAATAATAATGAATTGCATTTTTATAGCGCTTTTCCAAGTGCTCAAAGCGCTTTACAATGGTTCATTCATTCATACATTGGGGAGTGAAGCGGCGAACAGTCGACGCCAGCGTCCTCACTTCCCACATTCACACACCAATGGTGGCGAGCTCACACCGACCGACTCATTGAAGGCAATGTAGGGTTCAGTGTCTTGCCCAAGGACACTTCGACATGTGGACATGAGGAGGAGCCAGGATTCGAACCGCTGACCCAGGGATCATTGGAAGACCTGCTCTACTTATCCTGAGCCACAGCCGCTCGTTTTGAGTGCAGATTCCTCATCATCACACTCAAAAAATGTAACTTCAACATGAAACCATCTGTGAAAGCAGCTGGTGTTATGTTCCAAGTAGATGGTCATTTAAGCCATTTTGGGCGGGAACCCCTTTTGGTGTTTTAAACATGTTATAATTTAGCTATTGAAAAATAGCAGATCTACAAGCTTGTAGGTCTGCTATTTTTTTTAAATCGTGAAAATATTTATTTCAGAAAAATAAAATATTTATTTCAGGCCTAAATGGGTTAAGTTTATAATAGTAAGGTTTCAAAGTTATTAATTGGCAACACAAATCCTTACCAATGATTTGACTGATATTTTGTCAAATGCACAATACCTACTACCATACATTAATAAGAAAAACTTTAAAGTTTCTATTTGAAAACGTTACTGCTGCCGAATTAGTAAAACTTTCGCTAGAAACAGTATCAAATATAAATGACTGAGACTCGTAAACAATACAGAGACACCTCCCCGACAATATCGCTGAGACAGTTTGTTTATTTTTGGACCACAATTCGTATATGAGACGATTTTAAGTTTATGTTTATTCTCCATAGAGGAAAAACGTACGCGAACTCTTCCGCCATAGTCTGAAAACCCACCTCTTCAGATTCCACCATGGCCCGTAGCACTAGCCCCTTAGATAGCACTTTATGTAGACTTAGATAGTATTTTAAATATAGCACTTTATGTAGACTTAGATAGTATTTTAAACAGACTTATAGCATGTTACGTAGACAGCACTAGAATTGCATTTTATGTAGCCATAGCACTTTATAGTATACATGTATAATACTAGAATTTCGCCGCCCTTTGGGCGGCTCATCCTAGTTCTGTTGCAGCGCAATGGAAAGAAGGAAATTGCGAGATTTGACAGACTCCACTTCATGTTTCAGCTGTGTTTTTAAACCCAGTATTGTGCCCTTCACATGTAGTAACGGATGGGTATTATTATTATTTGTTGTATTTTATTTGCACATCAAAGCAAATTAAATTAAAATAAGCACACATGAAACTGCTTTTTACTGGATAAACTATCAGTGTTCTCCTAAATGTGTCAATGTTTGTCAACTCAGCACGTGTTGACAACGCATTGTAAAAAGAAGCCGTGTGTGTGTCACACCAAAAGTGGTGACCTATAGAATGCTGTACATAGAAGCATCACGCAATCGTCACCCCTACACAGCTGTCATTAATTAATGGTCTTGACTGGATTGAAATGCACAGGCTCATCTTACATCGCGGCTGGCTGCCACTGCAACATGCACGGCAACATGCACATTTCCAAGAAAGTTTCAGGGCACACTACTTTGTCTAACAATGTGGATTAGAGTTTGCTCACTGTTCTGCTGGTCAATTGGAGAGAAAATGTAAGGACTGGAAAGCTGTGTGTTTCTCTATCTCTCTCCCTTTCTCTCTGTGTCCCTCCCTCGCTGGGGTGAAGACGTGTGTGCTCTCTCTCTGTCTCGCTCTCTTCTCTCTCCTCCCTCTCTGGGGTGTGTGTGTGTGGGGGGGGGGGGATTAGTTGCGCTGCCTTCGACAGTGCTATACTTCTCCAGCAGCGGTGCAGAACCGAGAGAGTGACACATTCTGTTGGATGTAAACTGCGCAACTTTTAGCTTTAAAGATCGGATTGTGTAGTCGCACCGGTGCTACAAAGTGAATTGTACAACTCGCACGGTGATATTTTAAGTCGCAAATGCGAGTACCTAGTCGCACTGTCGAGCCCTGTGTAGTGTAGTGCCATTTGCGCTGCATCGCGAGGCGATCCAAAATCCCCCCCCGCGCACGCACACACACACACACACACACACTGTACGTAGCTGTTTGTTGTTGCAGCGTGCGCGTGTGCGTGTAGTGTTGGTGTTGTTGTTGTTATCCATATATGCGCCTCGGTTTGTCCCGCTTGTACCACGCCAGGTGTCGACGCGGTCGTGTGTGCATTATTTTAACTGTCCAAGTTAGAATCAGTGTGTGCGGTGTGTAGTTCTTCTTCGTCTACTTTTGGTATGTGTGTGTGTGCGTCACGTGGTGGGCTTTGAGCAAATGGGAGAGGGAATGTAGTGTTGGCAGGTCCGCGTATTGTAAGCGAGTGGTAGTGTGTGTAAGTAGCGTGTTGAATGGCATTTTTGCTGTGCTTGTTTTCATAGACGTGGCAACAAATTAGGCGGGGGTGTCGGTGCTTGTGGCGTGTTTGTGTTTATTATTGGTATTGATATTGTTTGTGAGTCTGGACGGGAGGCGGCTTTAGTGGCAGTGCAATGACAATGTTTACGCGGGTGGTGTTGAGTGTGGGCGTGGGGCGCGACATGAGGAGATAGCCGTGGAGCGGCGCGGAGGGTAAGTCTGTGACGTCTTAGTGTGTTGTTGCAGTGTGTGTTGCTCCTGCTTCGACGTCGGCACCCAGCGTGTCAGTGACGTAGTAGCTGGTGACTTTGGGTATTGGGTTGCGTACATGTTTTCAATTGTATAATAGATATAATATAGTATAGTATGTATAGTTTACATAGATACTCCACAGTTACGTTCTTAGCTTACGCATGTTTCATGATAACTACTTTTTATATATGTGATGTATGCCATGCTTTTTGTTATTGCTTAATGTAAATCGCTCTGGATTAAGAACATCTGCTAAATGCCTAAATTGTAAATTGTAACTCCTTGGAACCAGGGGATTATCAAGTGACGTCAGGACTTCGGCGCTCTATTCTAAGGCCACTTTAACGAAAAAGTCCCATTGCGGTCTCGTTTTTTATGCAGTCTTTATACGGAAAACGCAAGCCGTGACTGAAAACGCTGTGGTGTGCATGCCAGGTGGCTAGGTGGCGCTGACACATGCACTGCCAGATAGACCAGGCACGCACCTCCGTTCTACTTCCTATGCCAGTGGTTCTCAACCAGTGGTACGGGGACCACCAGTGGGCCTTGAGGGGGTTCCAGGTGGTCCCCAGCTAAATGGAGAGTTGGTAACCAAATGGACCCTTATTAGATCTTTAACTCTTGAGAGCGTAAAATGATTACGCTCTCAAAGAGTTAAATTGCTGTTAAACAACTGCATTACTTGATTTACAAGAAGTCTACACAATTAGAGAATGTAGAATAATTGTAATACATTGAATACTATGTATGAATACATAGACTTGGCTGGCGACCGGTTATTTTTAATCAGGCTCTAAACAAACATTAGAGTCCATAGACTTGGCTGCCACATGACGTAATTTCGGAAAACCATATAGGAAAATCTGTAACAAAGATAACTAGAAAAAGTGCCCTTTTGGGCACAGGTCTCCACCAGGAGTATAGGAGTGTGTGTGATGTTTGGCAAAATGCCTTTGATGGCAATTGGATGATTTGAGGCATTTTATTCCAAAAATGTGTTTTGCAAAAATCAAAAAAGCAGTTTTAGGTAACAAATGTGAAAAGCTGCCTCATGGTGGCGCTATAACAGGCCGTTCTGGAAAATGTGGGGCAGAGGTTCATCGTTGGCATCCAGGGAGTGTGTGTGCAAAGTTTGGTATCGACCGGGTTAACGGTGCCGGAGATTAGCTGGTAACGGACGGACGGAGGGACGGAGGGACACACGGACGGAGTGCAAAACATACTCTCTCCCCATGCCTTCGGCCTGGTGGAGACAAAAAGTAATACTAAGTCCATACGCTGCTGATTTTAAATGTTTTTTTCTCTTGCTTCCTTCTATGCATGAGGAGTCCAAGCTGCTTCTTTTCACCTGACAGGGGGGAGTTTCCCCGGCCGGACGTAGCGAGTGGAAGGAACACGTTATTCCGACCAGTTCCTTTCCCCTCCATCAGGCGCCCCGGCTGGCCAGGGGGAGGTAGTTTAGAGACAAGGATTACTGCATCATTTTTTGTGAGGGTACCCTAGGGGACACGGGGAGAACATGCAAACTCCACACAGAAGAGCCCTGTCGCCAACCCCCGCCTCGGGTATGGGCACTGATGACGCGGAGGAGAGAACACACCCACAGTGTCCCCAGCGGGAATCGAACCCAGGACCTTCTAGCGGTGAGGCGACAGCACTACCGACTGTGCCACCGTGCCCCGATTCAAATGATTTAATAGAAAGTGTTAAGGCTATAGAGCTCTATCAATGACCCCAAAATACGGCCATATGGACGGTTGACGTAGCGGTTCGGGCACCAAGGCTGTGTGATGCAATGGCATTCAGGCGGTATACTGTACTCTATATACTAATACTACTGATCAATTGGTTCATATTACATGTGTGGGCACTGCACTCCAGAAAGAAAAGAAAACTTTCATAAAAGACAATTACAGGAAAATTACAGTGATGACTGATGTTTGAACATGGAGAGTCTCTCTCTCTCTCTCTCTCTCTCTCTAGTTCATGCCGGGGTTACCTAGCTGTCCCCGAGGCAGGAATAGCTTTGATTAGCTTTTTGTCTTACAGCAGAGAGAAAGCCACAGTAAAGCATGGGCACATATACTGTAACTCTGGAACTGCCCTTAAGTCAGACCTTAGTGCGACCCGTGGTTACAAATCACCCGTGCTGCGGGTTACAAATCACCCATGGCTTCTTGTGAGTTCAGGGTTTGGGATAGTGTTAGTAATAGTCGGTGATGTATATTTTCACCAGGAGAGTGCATTCTCTCCACCGCATAAACAGACTCAAAAGTACTTAGACTAAATCGGAGAAGTTCTGAAGCAGAAGACAGGCCTCGGTCGAGGCGCTGCAGGCAGGCAGAGAGATGTTTCAGAGTTTGGTTTCATTTGCAGAGCACATAATAGAAGACAAGCAGGAGCCTGGATGGATGAGCACCGTGGTGGCCTGCAGCCCAACTGAACACCATTGAGTCAGAATATATGGACATGCACAAAGCTGAGGGACAAGCACGGTTATTTAGGGAACGTCCTTGAAGAGACACCCACATGATTGACACCCTAACCTGCAGCTTTAGTTGGAAATAACCCCTATGCTATCTAATCTGTTAGATCAACATTGGCCAGGTTCTCCTGGAATGCCTGGTGAGACCCTATAGGCTAGGGTGTCATGACATGTTTAAGCTGCACTGCAAACTTGCACTTGATTTAGAATGTCCCATAAATGTGAAATGGCAGACAACATGGTCAGTGTGGTTCATCAAATATTCTTCATCTGACTAACAGGAGATCGGAGTATCGGACCAATACCACGCTACCACATAACTCAATATCTCTCTCTCTCTCTCTGTCTCTCTCTCTCTCTCTCTCTCTCTGCAAGCGGGGAAAACCCATAATGTTTTCTTCCAGTGGTTCTCCAAGTGAGGTCCTTGGGGTAAGAGCCAAATGGACCCTGCATGTGTGTCTACATGTGACTCTGAGACCGTACAAATGGAACCCAATGCTCCATTTGTTCTATTTTTACACTCTCTGATCCTGCTCAGAGTCACGGGGGTCCATGACCTGATGCTTAAAATAAAATAAAAAGTTTGCGAACTACTGCTTTTTTTCAGATGGAAGCATTCTAGGAAGAACCTACAGTGTAGGTGTATTCAAAGACCATTTTAAACTCACCACAGTGATAAATGGTAAATTTATATAGCACCTTTATCCAAGGCGCTTTACATAGATTATATATATATATATATATATATATATATATATATATATATATATATATATATAGAGAGAGAGAGAGAGAAAGAGAGAGAGAGAGAGAGAGAGAGAGAGAGAGAGAGAGAGAGAGAGAGAGACTCTCCATGTTCAAACATCAGTCATCACTGTAATTTTCCTGTATATGTATATATATGCGTAATGGCTGCTTGACATGCTGGTTGTAAGAGGGGGCCCGAGCCAGAGACATTCCTCACTTCTCACAGGCAAGAAAAGGCAATTTACTCCAATTCTTCACCTAATTTTCATTCAATTCATTTTTTTAAATGAAATGCCATGGTATGCCATTTAGCAATTTCACTTCATTCAGATCAAGAAAGCTGACTACTAGCATACACTGTTGTGGATGACAGATGGTAGGACAGCTGAGAGGGAGACAGTGGGAGAGACAGACAGTAGGACAGCTGAGAGGGAGACAGTGGGAGAGACAGACAGTAGGACAGCTGAGAGGGAGACAGTGGGAGAGACAGACAGTAGGACAGCTGAGAGGGAGACAGTGGGAGAGACAGACAGTAGGACAGCTGAGAGGGAGACAGTGGGAGAGACAGACAGTAGGACAGCTGAGAGGGAGACAGTGGGAGAGACAGACAGTAGGACAGCTGAGAGGGAGACAGTGGGAGAGACAGACAGTAGGACAGCTGAGAGGGAGACAGTGGGAGAGACAGAGTAGGAAAGCTGAGAGGGAGACAGTGGGAGAGACAGACAGTAGGACAGCTGAGAGGGAGACAGTGGGAGAGACAGACAGTAGGACAGCTGAGAGGGAGACAGTGGGAGAGACAGAGTAGGAAAGCTGAGAGGGAGACAGTGGGAGAGACAGAGTAGGAAAGCTGAGAGGGAGACAGTGGGAGAGACAGAGTAGGACAGCTGAGAGGGAGACAGTGGGAGAGACAGACAGTAGGACAGCTGAGAGGGAGACAGTGGGAGAGACAGAGTAGGAAAGCTGAGAGGGAGACAGTGGGAGAGACAGACAGTAGGACAGCTGAGAGGGAGACAGTGGGAGAGACAGAGTAGGAAAGCTGAGAGGGAGACAGTGGGAGAGACAGACAGAAGGACAGCTGAGAGGGAGACAGTGGGAGAGACAGACAGTAGGACAGCTGAGAGGGAGACAGTGGGAGAGACAGACAGTAGGACAGCTGAGAGGGAGACAGTGGGTGAGACAGACAGTAGGACAGCTGAGAGGGAGACAGCGGGAGAGACAGACAGTAGGACAGCTGAGAGGGAGACAGTGGGAGAGACTGACAGTAGGACAGCTGAGAGGTAGACAGTGGGAGAGACAGACAGTAGGACAGCTGAGAGGGAGACAGTGGGAGAGACAGACAGTAGGACAGCTGAGAGAGAGACAGTGGGAGAGACAGACAGTAGGACAGCTGAGAGGGAGACAGTGGGAGAGACAGACAGTAGGACAGCTGAGAGGGAGACAGTGGGAGAGACAGACAGTAGGACAGCTGAGAGGGAGACAGTGGGAGAGACAGACAGTAGGACAGCTGAGAGGTAGACAGTGGGAGAGACAGACAGTAGGACAGCTGAGAGACAGACAGTGGGAGAGACAGACAGTAGGACAGCTGAGAGGGAGACAGTGGGAGAGACAGACAGGAGGACAGCTGAGAGAGAGACAGTGGGAGAGACAGAGAGTACGAAAGCTGAGAGGGAGACAGTGGGAGAGACAGACCGTAGGACAGCTGAGAGGGAGACAGTGGGAGAGACAGACAGTAGGACAGCTGAGAGGGAGACAGTGGGAGAGACAGACAGTAGGACAGCTGAGAGGGAGACAGTGGGAGAGACAGAGAGTACGAAAGCTGAGAGGGAGACAGTGGGAGAGACAGACCGTAGGACAGCTGAGAGGGAGACAGTGGGAGAGACAGACAGTAGGACAGCTGAGAGACAGACAGTGGGAGAGACAAACAGTAGGACAGCTGAGAGGGAGACAGTGGGAGAGACAGACAGTAGGACAGCTGAGAGGGAGACAGTGGGAGAGACAGACAGTAGGACAGCTGAGAGGGAGACAGTGGGAGAGACAGACAGTAGGACAGCTGAGAGGGAGACAGTGGGAGAGACAGACAGTAGGACAGCTGAGAGGGAGACAATGTAGGAGAGACAGACAGTAGGAAAGCTGAGAGACGGACAGTGTAGGAGAGACAGACAGTAGGACAGCTGAGAGGGAGACAGTGTAGGAGAGACAGACAGGACAGCTGAGAGGGAGACAGTGTAGGAGAGTAGTCTAGTCGTCCGTACTGTGTGGTATAAACCAGTGGTTCCTAAACTTTTTCATGTCAAGGACCCCCAAATTGACACTAATGAGCCCGCGGACCCCCATTTGAAGAGATATGCCAGGGACCCCCATAAGAGAGAAGATTTTTACGGCTGTATACAGCAGTAATTCTCAAACCATTTAATTTCAAGGACCCCCAGTTTGACATGCATTAGTCGGACCCCCATTTAATGTCATTTCTATCTCTGAGACCCCAATTTATATTGTAAAATCAATGTTAATTTAACTCTGAGAGTGTACAAATGTTTCATTTGTGTTTCATTTGTACACTCTCAGAGTTACAGAACCATAAGGGACCATTTGGTTCAAACTTTAATTTGGCTGGGGACCCCCTGGAACTCCCTCAAGGGGGAGACCTGGGGGTCTCCGTAGGACCCCACTTTGAGAACCACTGGTATACACCACCAGCTGACAAACGCGTGAATAAACGTATACTGTACATTTCCAGATTGTTTTTTTTATCTAAAACATGTTGAGTTGTTGACGGCCCATTTCGCTGCCATGACTCATCGGAGAGTCTGACGAATGTATCAGGCGTCGCTCACATATAAAAGACAGGGTACTCTCTAGCTGTCCTTGGGGGAGAGGGGGGGGGGCAGAGCAGCTCGCAATTCATTCCCAATGGGAGTCACGTGGTTTACACTGCGCAAAGATAATGGAATACGGTTGTGTATATTACAGGAAACTCCCGTAAAACTTACCAACAAACTCCGGTAAACCATGTAATGTACCATCACACCTGTATATTACCGTATATTACTGTATATACCTGCTAAACTTGAGGTTACGGGCAAAATCCAGTGCCCATAATTGCCCATAAAAACTCCACTTTTCACGCAGTGTTAGACGAGACAAGCTTGCTCCATGGCTGTCTTCTGCCCCCCCTCCCCCCACAACACAGCCACGGAGCACACTGTAAAATTCAACGAGTTGAGTTAACTCAATAAAAGTGCTGAAACTCATTGCCTCAATCGAATCAAGTTAACCTAAACTCAGAATAGTGAGTTAGTGTAACTCGTTCATTCTGAGTAAGCAGTACAAGTAACTTGAAGTAACTTGTTTATTCTGAGTTAGCAGAACTTGGTTATTCAGAGTGTGCACTACACTAACGTGTTTATTCTGAGTTAGCAGAACTTGTTTATTTTGAGTGTGCACTACACAACTTGTTTATTCTGAGTTAGCAGAACTAGTTTGTTTTGAGTGTGCAGCACTATAAAACGTGTTTATTCTGAGTTAGCAGAACTAGTTGGTTTTGAGTGTGCAGCACTATAAAACATGTTTATTCTGAGTTAGCAGAACTAGTTTGTTTTGAGTGTGCAGCACTATAAAACGTGTTTATTCTGAGTTAGCAGAACTAGTTTGTTTTGAGTGTGCAGCCCTATAAAACATGTTTATTCTGAGTTGGCAGAACTAGTTGGTTTTGAGTGTGCAGCACTATAAAACATGTTTATTCTGAGTTAGCAGAACTAGTTGGTTTTGAGTGTGCAGCACTATAAAACATGTTTATTCTGAGTTAGCAGAACTAGTTTGTTTTGAGTGTGCAGTACTATAAAACATGTTTATTCTGAGTAAGCAGTACTTAAACATTATATGTAGCCTGAATCCCTTAATTGCATTTCCTTTCCTGAGAATCCAATAACATAAATGCATTCAAATTAATTCTACAATACAATTACAACTATCTTCATGTGCAAAACAATAATCCAATAAAACAATGCATTAAGTACTGATGTTTATTTTCACAAAGAAATTGTAAAAGAAATACCGTTTTGTACAGTAAGCTTCAAGAAAAACTCTGTAAACAGTATAAGTATATACTGTATTGTACAGAACATCTGTAAACAATGCTGTCTTGAACAGTAAATTATAAATGGTCTTGTACAGTAAACATTTGATTTGTATGTTTACTGTACAAGACAGTATTGTTTACTGTACAATACTGTCTTGAACAGTAAACATCTGTCAACTTCAACCTACTTCAATCGTGCTTATGTGAGAGATGGAACACTTCTGTACTTATCAAGAGATATGAAGCATAACATACTACAGCATCTTGCTGAGAAAATACAGTTTCAAAGTATATCCAGAGCCAGAAGAGTACATCAGTGTGGCAAAAGCACCATTGCCTTTCTGAGCGTGGTTATGGCGAACCATGGCAAGGCTGGTAACCTATCATAACTAAGATGGGCAACTTTTGCTCAAAGCTTTGAAGAAATAGAGTAGTGGGCCTGGGCTGTGGCTCAGCGGTCCAGGCACCTTGGCCGGTAGCCCGAGTCTGGCAGTGTTCCGCGGGTTCGACTCCCGATCCCGACGGCCTTTACTGCATGTCACTCCCCCATCTCTCTCCCCCTTTTCCCGTCAGCCTACTGTCTGTCCCTCTCAAAAAAAAGAAATGGAGTAGTGGAGGAAGTACTAGCAAATGGGGGTAATAGTAGTAGAGCCAATCCAGAGTTACCGCCATCAAGCAAGGATATCAAGCTGCCAAAAAGAGGTGAAGCAATTATTTGCTTGCTTTACTTGACAAAGAATGCAAAAAGCCTAAAAAATGGCAGAATGATTCTCATGATTCTTGGAACCGTCCAAATGCCACTCATCTCAAAACGTATAGACCAAACATTCCCACTACCCAGACGAGAGATAGTAAATCAGAAGCCTGCTGTAACGAGCGTGGTAGAACGATGGCCAGCAGTTTTCACAGTCAGTAAGGGTAAGCTACTGTTTTTACTTAGAAAAATGTCTGCAAGGTTGAGCTTCCTCCAAGGCACATTGTACTTTCCCATCCATCAGCATCAGAAAATGTTTTTCAAATTGAAGTGTACCTGGTCTTTCTATATCATAACCTATAATAGCTGTTAGCTTCGCGGCACCAAGCGACACACGAAGGCCAGTGTTCTCTTCTCTCAGCAGTGGACAGGCTCTCTGTGTCATCTGTGCTGCAGTCTGTGTCTGATGTTGAGGTTGGCGTTGAGGTGGGCATTACGGATGGTGTTGCTGTCGGTGTTCAGTGGGTGTTGCCGTGGGCGGGCGGTGCTGTAGGTGATGAGGTGACCTTATCTGTGAGATGGCCGGGTGGATGGGACAGGTGGACGGACGGTGAACCCAGATGAGCCGGACACCTGAGAACAAAAGTTAAGCCAAGTATGTAAAACAACAATAATAATAGCTTGAATATAAAATAGACAATAATTCAAGTCCCCATTCATTTAAATCCTCCGCCATTATATTTCCCTCTACGCTAAATCTATGCTGAATGTGACACAAGTTTACAACGATTACTGATTTTAATCTACAGTACTGGTCTACAAGCTCACAACATGCACCTACCCGTGGTCTCAAAGAACTTCTCCAGCACCTGTAGTTCCTCCTGTGACCAGGGGCCAGCATTCTCCGGTGTAACTTTGAGCTGCAGCGTCTGGTAGTTCTTTGGGTTTAGAGCCACGCGACACTTGAGCACCTCCGTCTTGAACATGATGACACCTGGTTCGTTGGAGTTCACGATGGACAGCTGCAGGAGGGAGGGAATCGAGGGATGAATTAGCAAAGAAACAATGGGAAGTTTTTGGATGAATTACTGTAAATGGAAGGAAAGAGGCTAGAAAGACACTCTACGTAAAAGCCCTGCGGAGCTGTGCAACACTCACATTGGCCTCTTTCTGGATAATGCTCTGCAGGTGGTGTCTCATGATGACAGAGCCCAGAAGCGTTCCAGTGGAGGAGAGGTAGCTCCCTGCCATGCCCGGCACCAGGCAGGGCATGGTTGAGGGGAGCCAGAGCATGTCAGTGAGGATGGTGGGGATAGAAGGAGCCCATGGACGCTGAGGTAGAGGCAAGGCATACTACTGGGCATGACCTGGGAACCTGGGCAAACAAACATTAAGTTAGATTTCATGATTCATTCTCTTCAAAGTAAAAGTACACGATCAAGATGCTGCTGGTAAATCTCACAGTTGTGTCTGAGGACAGACAAAAATAATCTGTACAAAGGAGAGCAATGCTTACTGGTCACAGTACGTGCGAATGAGGGTCAGCGATGGGCGAGTGGAGATGGGTTTCCAGGGGACATTCCATGCATACGTGCCCCTGGAGAAGGCCCTGGGACCTGGGGAGAGCCTGGCCACTGGCCACTCTGGCTTGGAGACACCATGGCATATGGAGAACTGGGATCTAGAGCACCTGGGCAAAAAAGTCAGTCATCAGCAGCCACATGGACTTCACTTACTGCCTGCCAACCCAAAGAAATCCAAATGCATGCACTAGTGTGCCCACTGTCGATTCACTTCATAAGACCTATTGGCTATTGGCTAGCTAACTTCTGTGTGGCACTGCCCTAAGGCCAAGCAGTGACTAGACAAAACATCACTAGTTTAGCCAGTCCTTGCCCAGCCGTTTCAGATTAGAATTAACCCCATGTCAGTTTACCGTGGGGGCTGGCAAAGCTTTTCTGGCCCATGGCTATCCCCAAAGAGAAAGGATGGGGTAGGACCAAAGGGAGAGGGTGCCCTCAGTGCTCCACTCGGGAGCCAGAGGTATGGATGGTCCCTGTACACATGCACAGCACACCAAAGGGCTGGTATAAATTGACAAGTTCCTCGCAAGCTTCGGCTGGGGGACTGAGACAGTGCAGGATGGAAGGAGCAGGACTGGCTGTATGCTTAAGGCTCATACATAGTCTGGATTTTCGGTGGTGAGGTGACCACCACTCCGGTGGTGAGGTGACCACCGGAGCTGAAATAACGTTGAGCGGTGGTGAGTAAAAACAGAGAGAAGGGCTGGGGCAGTGGTTTGCTCTTCACAGCGGCTTGTGACGTCGTGTTGTAGTTCGGTGGTCACCTAACCACCGAAAATCCAGACTATGTATGAACCTTTACTACCTGCTAGGCAATGAGGCGTGTGTCCAATGTTTATGACACAAACAAGATGATTCTCATGTCAATCAAAAAGGGCACTCACTCTCACGCATTATTATTATTATGCTCTAACATGGTTTGCTTTGACATGTCTACACATAATTAGGACAGACTAAATTTCTTTCTTATCAACATAGCCTACGAAACATTTCTTCAAGTAACATCTTCCCAAAACAAATCAAATATATCCCGCAAATCATAGAACTCCATTTTATTTAGTCTGTTGTGTTGACAAGAAAAAAAACCTACGCCAGCCTTATCCTTTAACCAAGAGAGCGTGGCCGATGAGTGTGAACTGAAAAACAGAATGTTTTGATGGTGGGTTGACAAGCTCAGGCAGCAATAAATACCTAAATTAAATGCATTTTAATATACAAACACACACATACTGTAGACTTCTTCAGTCCATAAAAAAACATAAAAGCTGGGCTCCACATGGTATCTTTACCTGGTGACTGGGTGGGCATTATGGAGGGTGATGGCTACGTTGGTGTGGTAAGGTGTTGGTGGCGACATGAGTGGTGGGTACACCCCTCCCGCACCACCTTTCATTTGCTGCTGCTGGGCTTGCAATTGGTTCACCAGGGTGTCCATCACGTCTGCGAGCATCCTGGTTGCTGTCCACAAACATGTTGAGGAATGTCTGCAATGGAAGTAACATAAACAAGAGTAGAGGAAAATGAAGAACATGATAAAGACAAAGTTTAAGGTTTAGCTTGCAACACACAATGCCTTCTGTGTGGAAACACGGGCTAGGAAAAACTAGGCTTAACAGGAACATCCAATGAGCCTCGCTCCATGTGGCCCAGTATGTACAGGCATTTATCTCCAGGTAGCTTCGGCAGAGTCATCGTCTATCCTAGATAAGATGCAGCACTCCGTAACTCTGCCTTGTCACTATGCCAATACCTTGAGTCCCGGGGCCGGGTAGAAGCCCTCTATGATCTTTGTGTTGTCGAAGAGGTTGTAGGCACTGTCTCGAATGGCCACCACCCCTCAGCTTCTGCAGTACATGTGTTGCGGAAGGCCAGGCGGATGTGTGTGGTTGACTGGGGTAGGATGGAGAAACACTGTAGGCTGTGTTGGTGCGCTGTGTCAGACCCAGCATGGGCACGAGGCTGATTGGATGAAATGAGGGATGACACATTTAGAGGCTAAGACAATGTGGTGGAAAAGAAAAGAAAACTACAAAAACCACATAACTCAACACACCTGAGGTGATCGCTTTGTATGTGTGTATACACCTTGCTCCTTGTGCCGTTGGCCAGCACCAGTTCAGCCACTCAGGTGTGGTTGTTCCTGCCCTGCAGGCAGAAGGTGCAGTCCAACAGGGAGCGTTCTAGAGCTCTCTGGGTTTCCTCTCCTACCTCTTTACTGGGAGGGATTCTAGGGAAAGGGAGAGATAAGCGATTTTGTGGTCAGTATATTTTCAGCAACATTTCTTGAAATAGTTTGATGGTTGTGCTTGTGTGTGTGTATTAACTTGAGAAGGCGTATAGCGTGACTGCATCCGTCTCACTCCACCTGGACTTCTTGGTTGGGGATCTCCATGTTGGACAGCTAGACACACACACACACGCCGACAGACATGCACATTAGTCTGGTGAACCGTGAGGAGGGGAAATTAGATGCAAGAACAGAAAAGAATGGCTGGATGTGTGAAGACAAAAGTGAGGAAGATTGTTAGAGAAAGCCGGAAACAAGGTCTTTGATTCCTTTATCAAAAAGGGAGGGAGGGAGGTAATAACACCCCTCAGAAGCTAATGGTGGTAAGCAAAACGTGATAAAAGGCGTGTTGCACAACTAGAGGCCCTGGGTGTCCCAGGTTCGATTCCAGGCCAGGCCAGCAATGTGCCGATGACGTGTCCTATAAGCAAGACCCCTAAGATATGGGGACATACCTGTACCTCTGCTTTGAGGCCAATGAAGAGCATGTTGGTGTCACACATGGCCACTAGGTTTTTTGTTGAAGGCACACATCTCTACAGATCGCTTGGGCTTCTTTGGCTCCAGAGCCCTCTGGTCTCCAGACATCTAATGCACAACACAGAGAAATGTAATCTCAACATACACAACATATCAAAAGAAGCTACTTTATACTAAGCAAACAACAAATCATAATACCAGTAAGCTGATCCTAGACTCTTCTACACATATCTACCTTCCTATTTGTTCCGGGGCGGGCCCCTTTCCCTGTCATGGTGTCTTGGACAAGTTGCTCAACGTTGGGTTTGAAGAGTTGCAGGAGCTGGGCACATGGCAATTGTCCATCCTCGCCATCCAGCTGCGACACAGAGAGGAAGGAATACTTGTACTGTAGGTCTGTAGGACAACCAGGCACATCCAACATCTCCACAACCTATGGGTAAGGAGAGATGAGTGGGAAGAAGAGAGGCAAGAAAATAAGAGATGATAATTGAACCAAGGAAGAAAGAGATTGTAAAAGAATGGAAAAGCCCATGCAAAGGAGTGATTACGTAATTTAATAAAGGACTGCCATTGATTTCATGAATCATGCATGAGTAACTCACAATGTAGTACTGTGGTAGTCGCATGAGCTTGATGAAGAGCTTGTGTTTGGATAAATCGCCTACAGGATGAGACGTGGCGTTGTTGAGGTGGAGGACATCTGTGCACACGGTGGGGAGGTGCTTCAGACTGTCGACAGCGCTGCTCACCCAACCACAACCTGGACAGAGAGAAAGAGATTACGATTCTAAAGAATTTCACATTTCAAATTCTTATCCTTGTATAATTTCAGGGGGTGGACAATGGACATACTTAGCTGCTGTAGCCAAGATATAATACACTTCATGTCATCGTTGATGGTCTTCTTGATGTCATCCAGCATGGACTGGTCTGTTGAGTAGGGATTGTTAGTATAGGTTTAGAGATGAAAAACACAGGTCGATGTTAACCTTATAATTGTTCTTTAACTTATTTTGCGTTTGCCCTTTACCTACCTATTGCATATACTATAGCATGGGCTGGAACAACCATGAATGCAGGTCTACAAAGATATGCAGGCACTCAGAGCGACCACAGGGCTCGAGAATAGGAATGAACAGAGTCGGTAATGCGGTCTCAATAAATGCTGAAACACATTTAAAAACAGACGAACAATAAGAAAACATATACATGCATTCAACTCTCTGTGTCCCATGTGCATTCATAAATTATATCTTGGAAATGAAGGTACCAAATGTCACATGTTGACAAGATAATACTGACTGGCCTATGGAGGACAGGGCAGTGTAGCAAATATCTGAACAATCCTGCATATACAAAATCTCTGAATTTTAGCTGAGCTCATGTCAAGCAATGTATTACAAATATGTTACAATCAGATATCTTAATTTGTTGTCACAGACAAGGGGGACAAGAGTCTACTATTCTTCACTTGCACAATGTAGGAGGCGGGACTAAGGGGGACTTCCTGTTGGGATATCACCCCTGTGTTTGCTTCCTGTCCATCGGGAGTGCATGTAAGTCAGTCATTTTCTACGGACAATTATAGTATTTTCTCGTCACGTTTAAAACGTCATTAATTTACCATTTGTTTTTATTGTAATGTTTTATTTATGGTTTTTTTCTCAAGGGGAAAGTTGTATGCTCCAGTGCCTGTCTGTGCTGCTGCACTATACATACAGGAATACAGTACAGTGGAATACAGTACAGTACAGTACAGTACAGTACAGTGGAGCACAGCACAGTACAGTGGAGTACAGCACAGTACAGTGGAGTACGGTACAGTACAGTGGAGTACAGCACAGTACAGTGGAGTACGGTACAGTACACTGGAGTACAGTACAGTACAGTGGAGTACAGTACAGTACAGTACAGTGGAGTACAGCACAGTGGAGTACAGCACAGTGGAGTACAGCACAGTACAGTACAGTACAGTACAGTGCTGTACTCCACTGTACTGTACTGCACTGTACTGTACTGCACTCCGCTGTACTGTACTGTACTGTATTCCACTGTACTGTGCTGTACTCCACTATACTGTACCGTACTGTATTCCACTGTACTGTACTGTACTGTACTGTACTGTACTGTTCTGTACCGTATTGTACTGCACTCCGCTGTACTGTACTGCACTCCGCTGCACTGTACTGTACTGTACTGTACTGTACTGTACTGTACTGTACTGTACTGTACTGTACTGTACTGTACTGTACTCCACTGTACTGTACTCCGCTGTACTGTACTGTATTACACTGTACTGTACTGTACTGTATTCCACTGTACTGTACTGTACTGTACTGTACTCCACTGTGCTGTACTCCACTGTGCTGTACTCCACTGTGCTGTACTGTACTGTACTGCACTCCGCTGTACTGTACTGCACTCCGCTGTACTGTACTGCACTCCGCTGTACTGTATTCCTGTATGTATAGTGCAGCAGCACAGACAGGCACTGGAGCATACAACTTTCCCCTTGAGAAGAAAACCCTAAATAAAACATTACAATAAAAACGAATGGTAAATGAATGAACCATTATGAATAAAGGTTTTTTTTAAACGTAATTAAAAAAATTACAAGTGACGAGAAAATACTATAATTGTCCGTAGAAAATGACTGACTTACATGCACTCCCGATGGACAGGAAGCAAACACAGGGGTGATATCCCAACAGGAAGTCCCCCTTAGTCCCGCCTGGCTCCTACATTGTGCAAGTGAAGAATAAGCTTTCGTTCTCAAACTTTTTCATGTCAAGGGCCCCCAAAAATATATGCAATTGGCCACCGATCCCCATCTGAAAATATGTTGTTCCAGGGACCCCCCAGAAGCAAAGATTTGATTTAAAAACGTTTGCTCTGAAAGAATATATATTCAAAGATTTATGCCACATTTTCACAATTTTTCAAAAATAGATCTACAAGCTCGTAGCACAGCACTCAGTGGCACGCTATGAGCTTGTAGATCTGCTATCTTTGAATAGCTAAAGTATAACATAATGCTTAAAACACCAACAGGGTTCCCGCCCAGAATGGGTTAAAGGGATAGTTCCGATTTTTTTTAACTTAAGCTGTATGAAATACTTTACATTAATATAGTGGTTGCAACTGTATTAGTTGATTGCCCGAGTCCCGTGGTGGGAGTTCTGCTCTGGTTTTGGTCAATATTAAGTAGTTCCGGTCATTTTGTGGGGAGCACAGGGGGCCACGCAGTAAAAGTAAATTAATCCACAAAACTAACGTCATTTGTATTGTTGACCTATTTCTAAAATATTAGCGCAACTTCCGTTCAACTTTGACCCCTCTATCACATGGAACAATTTTTTGGGCGTAGTGATATGGACACAAAAAAACATAGTTCCATGTGATAGAGGGGTAAAAAATGAACGAAAGTTGCACTAATATTTTAGAAATGGGTCAACAATACAAATTACGTTAGTTTTGTGGATTCATTTACTTTTAATGCGTGGCCCCCAAGCCCCCCATAGAGTATAAAGAAGGATAGAGACTCAACTGGCGCGAAGCTCCGCCCCCCCCGCTATTCATGTCAGTGGAAGTTGCTCAGTGGCGTTTTGAAGCACCCGGAGTCCATCTCAGAACGTCTACTTCCACATTTGACCACCACATTTTGGTGGTCCTCTTAGGCTCTTACCACTAGGGCCCAGTGCAGTGCTTCAACGTTGGAGCGCCTCACTGGCCCCTTGGTGGCCCCCTGTGGCCCCCACAAAATGACCGGAACTACTTAATATTGACCAAAACCAGAGCAGAACTCCCACCACGGGACCCAGGCAATCAATTAATACACTATATTAATGGCAAGTATTTCATACAGCTTAAGTTAAAAAATTCGAAACTATCCCTTTAAATCCTCTGCCATTATATTTCCCTCTACACTAAATATATGCTGAATGTGACAAAGCTTACAACGATGGCTGATTTTAATCTACAGTATAAACCTCTCCAAAAACGACTAGTCTACAACATTTGCCCATGCAGTAACCTCAAGTTCAAGTGATCAAAGTTAGTAGTCAGTGGTTTTCAACCGATTTCATTTCAAGATCCATTATTTATTGGCAATTATAGCCACGGACCATTTGATGACATTTGACAGACGCCAACAGTCAACTAAGGATTTGACCGTGACGTCACAGTCACACGGAAGGGGTAGTGGGGCTGTGTGACGTCACTGACTTTCCCTTATGGCTTTAGCTAGCCGTTAGCCTAAAAGCTACGTGCAAATAGCCTATAAGTGAAGGGATGTTACCCTAACCCATAAACATAACAACGTGGCGATTTAATGAACACAAACAACTGCTAATGTTACAGCAGACACGTGTGCTGCTGCAGATTATAGAGAGACACGTTACGGCCCGTAACGTGTCTCTCTATAAACTGCAGCAGCACACACCGAACCGAACGTAACAACAACAAGGCTTGAAAAAAGGCTACATTTTCGTCATGTCTCGCAGTCACTCAAACATGGGTGAAATCATTTCACTTGCTGCCCGTACACACACGCTGGTAGAAGGGGCTTTTATATACCCTTCAGTGAGTCTGGTAAATAACCTACTGTTTTACGAAGTCAAAACTACTGCATTGCGCGGTGTTTTTGTAAAGCAGCCAACAACACCATGCCCGTTGTAGACGATAAACAGTAGTAGGGAAACAGATAAAACTCTAAACAGTAGGGAAGCAGATAAAACACACAATTTCAACACAGTGAAACGATTTGAGAAATGATAAAATATGTAGGACTACTCACCAAATATAAAACGTATTTGCGGAGAGTGGAGACAGTTGCATGACCTGTTGTTGTTCTTCCTGAAAGTGCATTCAGTGAACAGCAGCGCGGGCTTTCAGAGAAGTACCGCCCTGCTGAGTGCGCATGCGTGAAGAATGGTTCAAACTCAAAGTACTTTTACCAAGTTGACCCAACTCGTTCGACTCTAATGTTCAAGTAACTTACTTTTACTAATTTTTAATTTTCAAAACTTATTTTTTCTAAATTAACCCAAATCAAACACATCAAGTTAGACATCTTTTTTGACCGAAAGTCCAATTAACTTATTTTAAATTAGTTATAACAACAAGTTGAGAGAAACTGAGTTAGACCTACTCCATATTTCCACCTAAACTGGATGATCCAGCCTGTTAAATGTTAGAGTGCAAGCTTGTCTCGTCGAAACCACGTGACTCCCATTGAAAATGAATTGCGAGCTGCTCTGCCACCCCCCCCTCCCCCCCTCTCCCCCAAGGACAGCAAGAGAGCACCATGTCTTTTATATGTGAGCGACGCCTCGCGCTGCACTCGCTGTATACCTGACAATAACACGAACGGAAAGCTCGAGGAGGCGCTCGATTAGACCAGGGGTTCTCAACCCGTGGGTCGCGACCCCTCGGGGGGTCGCCAAATTATTTTAGGGGGTCCCCAAATTATTTTCAAAAAAAAAAAAAAAAAGATTTTTTTTTTAAATAAAATTCACGATTTTTCAAAAATAGCAGACCTACAAGCTCGTAGCGCGGCACTCGGTGGCGCGCTATGAGCTTGTAGATCTGCTATAAGGTTGAGAACCCCTGCTGTACCTGACAATAACACGAACAGAAAGCTCGAGGAGGCGCTCGATTAGACTGCAGTGAGACAAATCCTGCATGCGGAGCGAGCGGAGGGAAATCGTTAGTTCATATGGCTGTTGGTTTATCCCCCCCATTATTAAATGTACCGGGTGATTCAATTTAGTGGGATTTTCATTTTTCAAACTGTGATAGGTGTGTGTTTGCACAGACGTGTTGTTGGGTGTTGTGTTCTGTTCAGTGCTGATGAAAACTTTCATTGACGGAAACTAAATAAAAACTAAGCCAGTGGTTCTCAAACATTTTCATGTCAAGGACCCCCAAATTGACACTAATTAGCCCGCGTACCCCCATTTGACAAGGTATGCCAGGGGACCCCCCTTAAAAGAAGAATTTTACGGCTCAGTGGTTCTAAACCTGTTTAATTTCAAGGACCTCCAGTTTGATATGCAATAGGATACGGACCCCCATTTCTCCAGCAAGAGCGAGGTGAAAATACCAATTTATATTGTAAAATCGATGTTAATTTAACTCTGAGAGTGTTCAAATGGAACAAAACATTTGTACACATCCATAAGTGTCCATTTGGTTCCAAACCATCATTTAGCATGGGGACCCCTTGGAACTCCCTCAAGGACCCCTGTGGGTCCCCGGAAACTAGAATAACACTAACATTTCAGATCAGTAAAACATGACTAAACTAAATTAAAAAATATATATATTCAAGAGATTGGCTGAAACTAAAATCAGCACTGTAGAGTGCAAGGTACCTCAAATGAGAGCCAAGGTGTACAAATTGGCACCTACAGAGAGAGAGAGAGAGACCCTGCTCTCATATAGGCCTGAACAAAACTTGTCACCAGGTGACAAGTTCAGGTCAAGTCATCTGTACTCATTGACACACTGCACGCTGTGCAGCACTGGACAAAACACTTTAAAGTGCACCACTCGCACTCACACCATGTCAAGGAGCCCCAAAAGTATATGTAAGCTATTTGGCCGCCGCCAATCTGAAAATCGTCCATGGGCTATAGACTCAACTGCGTAAGTACTGTAATAGCAGGCCTCCAATGAAAGGGTCTATACTTAGACCCATTCATTGAAGAGTTGTCAACTTGTCATTATATCGTTGCAAAGAAGGTAGCCTGGGGTCCACCTAGCCTGGCTTGGCCAGCCTCATAGCGGGGATTCACTGAAGATTCTTCCCCGCATACGAGTCTGGACTTCGGCCATAGGCAGCTTGACAAGTGGGCGTTAGTAGTTGCCTTGACAGACAGATCCATCTAGCCAATCAGCGTAACAAAAAGCTGACGTCACCACACAGTGCGCTGGTCCGCTCCTCATACCACGCTAAAAACAACAAGGTCTAGTTTCTACTTTATACGTGAGCGAGATATGTCGGATATATGTCAGAGTCTATATCTGAAATAACTGCTGTTCTTGTCGTTTCTGTGTAAACTTTTAAACTTGTTGCGTTGAGGGCAGCCATTGTTGTTCTGAAAGTACTGCAGCATGAATGTAACGTCACCATATACACATGAACCAATCAGAGGCTGCTTTTCACTGTTGTACAGACAGCCGTTGAAACACAGTCACTGATTGGCCCCGATCATTTTCTGATTTCTCCAGCTTCCGCATACCCTCTGCCAATGAGCCCGAGTCCAGACTCATATGCGGGGAAGAATCTTCAGTGAATCACCGCTATGAGGCTGGCCAAGCCAGGCTAGGGTCCACCTACCAAGATCAACCTGTTCAAAGCCTGTGTAGAAAGTATCCTTCTTTATGGTGCCGAAACATGGACAATGAATAAGGAGTTTCGGGATCGTCTTGACGGAACATACACAAGACTCCTCATGCGTGTCCAGAACCTCTCATGGAAGGACCATCCCACTAAAGCTCAGATTTATGGAGGCACCCCCCCCATCTCAGTTGTTGTGGCAGAAAGAAGACTCCGCTTTGCTGGACACGGCCACAGAGCAAAAGACCAGGTACACATAACACAAACCTCTAATTTAGCAGAATATTAGGATTCCGGGACTGATATATGGTACAAGGAAGCCAGTGAGTAAGTCCATGGGTCCAAATTTGAATTCTACATAGTGAAACATGTATGATTTCACACTAAGATCATTCAAATAGGACAGGATTTTATTGCGAAATGCAATATTACTGTATATTCAATGGCGACCATCTTGAAAAATGGCCGCCATCTTGAAATTTTATTTGGCACATTGGTTTTTATCAAAAGAGCAATCCCTAAGGAGTATGTGTGCCAATTTTGGTGTTTGTATCCGCAAGTGAACGATTATTTCAGTTATCTGCCCCGCTATAAGGTATGTTTCAAGGTTGGTATAAGGTCAATAACGGGTCTAAAGGATTTAGAACAGCAGATGTAATAGACATTAGCAGTATAGTTGCGCGCTCTTCTTGCGCACAATGTACAGTATGACCTACTTACCTACAAGGCGCAAGTTGGCACCTCGACAGAGTGCACTTCTAGTTTCAACATATTTTCATGAAAAACATTCCTAAAAAAAAGAAAAATCGAATAAATTCCATGAATTAGAAAACAAACGTTTAAGAATCTACAAGCTCACAACGTGGTGATTTTCACCACGTTGTGAGCTTGTAGATCTGCTATTTTTCACTAGTTTGGGTCCCGGGCAAACATCTAATCTCTCATTTCGGTCACAGAATAAAATGTTTGGGAACCATTCAGTAGTTCCCAAAGTGGGGTCCGGGGACCCCCTGGGGTCCTTGAGGGAGTTCCAGGGGGTCCCCAGCTAAATGATAGTTTGGAACCAAATTGACCCTTATGGGTCTGTGACTCTGGGGGTGTAGAAAAGGAACCAGATTGACCTAACAGGTCCATTTGCACACTCTCAGAGTTAAATTAACATTGATTTTACAATATTAATTGGGGGTCCCAGAGATATAAATGCCATTAAATGGGGGTCCGTAGACTAATGCATGTCAAACTGGGGGTCCTTGACATGAAAAGGTTTGAGAAACACTGCTCAAGGTTCAAGTGTGCAAAGGCCTTAAAAGAATAGTCTTGGAAAACAACATGTCACGGTCATGTGGGTACTGTTCATATACCTTGCACCTCCAAGCTGAAAATAAATGGGATTCAGGAAAGGAGAATGTGGTCCTGGAACCACTCACACACTTGAGCAGCCCAGTGGAAGCTCACATTGTCCCAGACAGCAAATTGCTCAAAAGACCTGAATGTTTAGAGATTTGAATATTTGTGTGTTGTAGGCTGTAAGGCTGATGCTTTGAGATTTTACATGAGAAGTGTGCGCAACAACTGAAGATTGTGTGTGTAGTGTTTGGACAACAAGGTGATGTGAAATTGACATCAGAGTGTAAAGAAGGAAAGTCAGAATCTAATGCAGATAAGGGAGTGTGAAGTAGTACAAAATTGGGTCGAGCAATTAGGTGCATGAAGTGAAGGTTGTGCAAAGTGTGCCAAATTTCTGGTTTTTGTGTGTTAACAATCGTGGAAAAGCTGTAACAAACTCACAGCGACTATACACGACCCAGCAGAGAACTGAAAACACAAGGGCACACAACTAGAAAAGCACTAACTAGACACAGGTGAATTCAACAGACAATCAACACTGGGATTGGCTGGGGGACTAAGAGGACACAGGTGGAAACACTGGCCAATCACAGGACTGGTTAGACAAGACAGGTAACAGTATGGCAACAGAGGAAACCAAGAGACACCAGATTACTACAAAATAAAAAGGTACACAAAAGTAAAGTAAAAACCCAAAAGAAACTAGGAACATGAGAAAGCACAGCACGGTGACAGGACATGAATCGTGACCCAATGGTTTCCGGGGTGGTTTTAGTCAAATATGTGACCAGATTTGACTGAGAGGCTGCCATTGGATTTTTATTTACATTATTTTCATGTCATATATGATGAAAGCAGGGAATCATACTTATCATAGCTTATTGACATAATGGTTGTTCAGTTTGTGTTTTCACCCTACAACCATACCAAAACTAATAGAAAACAAAAATAAGTAAAACCAAGCCTTAAAAAAATAAAATAAGAAATAACCTAGAATAGATCCGAATAGGTATTCAGGAGCCTATACTGCAAGTTCTGTTTCCGCAGCTTAATGTGCAAGTACACACCCTAGCTGGACCTGACGCTAGTGTGACGCAAGGACCTGTGTGCGTGCGTGCGTGTGTGCGTGCGTGCGTGGTAAAAGTGCATGATCTGAAAATGAGCACAAAGAAATCCAATTATACGACTGTCTGCCTTTGTTAGTGAGAAGCAGTGTCTGTGTCTGTATAGGTGTGTATAGAATGTGTATGATATGTACAGTACAGTGTCTGCATAGGTGTGTATAGAATGTGTATGATATGTACAGTGTCTGTGTCTGTATAGGTGTGTATAGAATGTGTATGATATGTACAGTACAGTGTCTGCATAGGTGTGTATAGAATGTGTATGATATGTACAGTACAGTGTCTGCATAGGTGTGTATAGAATGTGTATGATATGTACAGTGTCTGTGTCTGTATAGGTGTGTATAGAATGTGTATGATATGTACAGTGTCTGTGTCTGTATAGGTGTGTATAGAGCCTATAGTCACAGATTTTATTCGAGTAAAATTAGCAATACCACAATGTAAAAATAGCTGTTACAAGACCTGTATTCAAAAGTTAACTTGAGCAAAAGTATTGACATCAACAAGTAACAATATACAATGCACAGAAACAATGTATCTGGGTATTCTTTTTCATTTGTCAAGAGTTACGCTTTTGTTAAACATCTGCATTACTTAATTTAGTTGACGAGCATATAGGGATATTTCGTGCTAATTTGTCTAAAAGCGCCACATTTTGCACAGATGTGGCATGTTCGAATGATTTAGCTAGGGCGCCCGGGCCGGCGACCTACGGGGTCGCCACCGTGGACAAATCCATATATGGCCACCATTGACAACCTATATAAAGGCAACATTTTCAAAATGTCATTATGCTTTAAGTAGCATGTGACGTGTCAAACTAAGGGTTTTTCATGAATCTGTATCCATTCCAAGCATTAGTTTTGCACAAAAAAACACTCCTTGGGCTAAATTTGGCCATATAACCACCTGTCCAAATGTGCCGACCTCATCACATTTGTGATAATGCTTGGAATGGATTCAGAATCATGTTTGACACTATACTTTCTATTACTTTCTATTTACTTTATTTATTTATCTCTATTTACCATTTTATTCTATTTCCATTTCTTTTATTTCATATACTTTCTATTTTTTGGTACTTTAATTTAAGTACATTTTGATGCCAAGACTTTTGTACTTTCTGAACTCTTACTTGTAACGGAGCACTTCTATATTGCCGTATTGCTATAATTTTACCTAAGTAAAAAGAAAAAAAGTGGTGCAACTCCCCTCTCCCCCTGCCTCTCTCTCTCTCTCTCTGTCTGTAATTAGCACTAGGCAACACTATCTCTCTCTCTCTGTTTCTGGCACAACAGCGCCACTTTTGCCCCTACTGGTACTCATAGTCACATAGCCACACACATAGCCACACAGTCACATAGGTTAACACGGACATTGCTGTTCCTTAGAGTGGTTGCACCACTCAAAAAAGAAAAAAAGTGAGTACTTTTTCTATCCACTCCAGGAGGTGTTATAGGTGCAGAGAGCCGTGAGGTGACGAATGACGGGCGTAACCTCTGCTAGAACACTTCCAGAACACTTGCTAGAACACAGCCAATTTCACAGGTGAGATTGTGAAGAAGAATATAGGGATCTTATTCATTCCAGGTGTCTATACAGGCACTGCCATTCAATCAGGCTTTCTGTTGTTTTTTAACCCATTCAGGACGGGAACCCATTATGGTGCTTCAAGGATTATGTTATACTTTAGCTATTGAAAAATAGCAGATCTACAAGCTTTTTGAAAAGTCGTGAAAATGTGTGCAATTCTTGTTAATATATATTCTTTCACAGCAAAATGTTTATAACTCATATACTTTGCTTCTGGTGGGGTCCCTGGAACAACACATTTTCAGATGGGGGTCGGCAGCCAATTAGGCCTACATTACGGTATCATTTTTGTGGTCCTTGACACGAAACATCTTGAGAACCGGCACTAACATAGAAATGTAGGTTTTTCAGAAAACTGTCAGGATTTAGAATCTGGTCTCCGTCCTAAATAGGTTAAGTGGCAAAAAAAGAATAAAAGAAAGTTGCCCAATAACCAGCAAAACCACCTACTATTACACTTTACCCAATTTCACAGGTGAGATTGTGCCGCGAGTTCAGTCAGCTCTTTGCATGATCCAATTTACCGGAGCGTGTAATCTCTCTGTTGGAATTTGACCCAAAGGTTATGGTTGGTTATATATATAATATATATATGCGCTGTTCAGGAAGACACCACCTAACTCCAATGTTCATTTTTCAGTGAATGAAAAATGTTTCAGGACATTAAATTAAGAAAACCATATATTTTGAAAACAAAGCAATAACTGCCTCATCAAAGTTGGTGTTGTGACTTTATATATTGTCAATTACTTCCATGAGAAGGGGAGTTAGCTAGTTGTTTTAGCAGACAGTTTGAGGGTCCAATGGAGTTAAGGTTTTTTTTTACTACTTTTCATTGGTTTGATATTTTCGAAACAACAAAAACAAACAAAAAAAACGTATAAACTACAAAAATATAAACAACTACAAAACCTCAATAATGGAGTTGGGAGGTTCCCCCCCCCCCCGACAGCAGAGATATGTACTCCGTTACTGACCACCACTGGTCTGCACGTGCCTCACTGCATCCATCGTTGTGTGTGTGTGTGTGCTCGTGTTATGCATGTTGGGCACGAGCCTGGCGTCGAGCCTGACAGGGATGACGTTAATGAGCCCGGGGTGTGTGTGTGTGGGGGGGGGGGGGGGGGGGGGGGGGGGTGGCGAGCGGAGCATCAATGAAATCGATAGGTGAATTAACACATCTGACATGTACGGCCTGTTTACTTTCTGACATGTTCCTCTGGCGCAATTAAGCGGGGCGAGGCCACGCGTGTCGGATGTGATTATAGCGCACGGAGGCTCCAGTCGTGGCGCCTGAATGCCTGCGTGAGCTGCATGCGGCCCTCCTCTTATTCTCCTGAATGCATGCATGACCCTCCTCTTATCCTCCTGAATGCATGCATGACCCTCCTCTTATCCTCCTGAATGCATGCATGACCCTCCTCTTATCCTCCTGAATGCATGCATGGCCCTCCTCGTATCCTCCTGAATGCATGCATGGCCCTCCTCGTATCCTCCTGAATGCATGCATGACCCTCCTCTTATCCTCCTGAATGCATGCATGGCCCTCCTCTTATCCTCCTGAATGCATGCATGACCCTCCTCTTATCCTCCTGAATGCATGCATGGCCCTCCTCTTATCCTCCTGAATGCATGACCCTCCTCTTATCCTCCTGAATACATGCATGACCCTCCTCTTATCCTCCTGAATGCATGCATGACCCTCCTCTTATCCTCCTGAATGCATGCATGACCCTCCTCTTATCCTCCTGAATACATGCATGACCCTCCTCTTATCCTCCTGAATGCATGCATGACCCTCCTCTTATCCTCCTGAATGCATGCATGACCCTCCTCTTATCCTCCTGAATGCATGCATGACCCTCCTCTTATCCTCCTGAATGCATGCATGCCCTCCTCTTATTCTCCTGAATGTTATGTGTTGTTTATACCAGAGGTTCCCAACCACTGGTATAGCGGCGGTGGCTCAGGGGTAGAGTGCCTGGATGGTAACCGCAAGGTTGCCAGTTCGAACCCGGGCTCCCCCAGAGTTACTGTCGAAGTGTCCTTGAGCAAGACACTGAACCCCTAATTGCTCCCGATGTGCTAGTTGGTACCTTGCATGGTTTCCGCTGCCATTGGTGTATGAATGTGTGTGTGAATGGGTGAATGTAATGCACAATCCCTGTAAAGCGCCTTGGATAAAGGCGCTATATAAATGCACCATTTACCATTTACTGGTACGTGTACCACATGGTGGTACTTGAGCCCCCCCCTCTGGTGGTACACATGAGGAGTCGCCGAAAAAAGACAAAAGTGGAATGAAATGTTTATATTGCTACAGGTAGTTCTTCTGACCAAGCAATTGGTGGAAATAGGCTATTTGGCCGTGCTGAAATGGGCATGACAGCACACCTATAGCCGTTAACACAATCAGTGCCGGGATTCCTTCAAAATAGAAGCTCTGGGGTGCCGGAAAGACATGGCCGCTTTTACTCTGAAACAAAAAAAAAGAACATTTCACGGGTGAGTCTTAACCGGCCACGTATGTCAGAGCCACGGGTGTGTCTTAACCTACCGAGTATGTCGGACAATTGGTACGCCCCCTATCCTGGCCCAGCCAGCGTGCTTTCTGGTATAGAGGGGCGGGTAGCGCATGGAACAAGCGCTGTATAGTATTGGTTCACCGATCTGAGCCCTGCCCCTGCCCCCTCCCTGGTAGAAAACAGCGGAGAAAACTGCCACCATATTTCGAGCGACGCCCCCTCTGCACTGTAGTTCACTCCCACTCATAGACCATGCAGGAAAAATGCATTCCCCCATGCAGGCTTTCATGTTTTGAGTCGCAAAAAACGCAAACAAAAGCCTGGGTACCGAGGCTACACGTCTCCTAATAAGGACGACTACGTTCATTTAGCCTTAGGCTAGCCACTCACACGCAAGCACCGCAGCTGGCTCCTGCCTGTGCATTGTCTAATCTAATATACCTGTAGCCATTAAGTATTTGGGATTTCATACAGCATTGCGATCTGTTTAAGCATTAAACATCATTAAGCCACCCGAATTAAACGCCTGTCTTGCTCACTTTAGCAGGTGAGCCGTTTCGAATAAAGTTCACGAGCTTCTCAGAGGAATCCGCGACCGTGTGAAGAGTCGACAGCTTGGCACGACACGAGTAATTGGCTTTGGAGTGGAGTGGAGGGCTGGCTTCCAACGTACATGTGTGTGTGTATGTGTGTGTTTGTGTGTGTGTGTGTAGGGGGGTAGGGGGGGGGGGGACGTGCACAGGTGGCTCGACACCTTGTCCTTGTCACAGTAGCGCGGGGGGGCCCGGCGGGGACGTGTTTGAGAGGTTGCTGGAGAGCTCCCGGAGAGCACATATGGAGCAGGAGCGGAAAACGTCTGGTACCCCAGAACCAAAAAACCATGCAGTCCCATTCTAATCTCTGCTCCTTGTACTAATGCCTCCTTAGCATCTCCCCCCCCCCCAAACCCCCCCTCCTCCCTCTCTCTCTTTCTCTCTCTCCCAGTGTCATCTGGCCTTTGTTTTTAGTTTAGTTTTTTTTCGACACATCCATCCCATCCCTGACGCCGCGTGCCTTTTTGCCACAGCATGAGCAAATGTTTGCCTAAAAAAAAACAGCACAATCAAACATCCGATTCTGGGATTACATCCTCGCCGCGGTGTTTCAATATTTGAGGTGTTTTAAAGCGTTTCCCGAGTGTCCGCGGCTTCTGAAATGAAAGGTTAAGTTGGCCAAATAGCCTCCCTGTCCGTTCCCCACATAGGTGAGACCCGTGGCAGCTGAACAGGAAAGGTCCTGGACACTGTTTAACCCAGAAGGCTAAACCATGGTCCCGCGTGCGTGCGTGCGTGTGCATGAGTATATGTGCATGCTAGGGAACGGCATGTGTGACTGTGACCCAAACCAGACCCAACCTGCACGCTGCTTCCGTCCCAAAGTAACAAGAAGCATGGCTACAACAAACACAGAACGTGATGCGACTGCTCCAGTCCCAGCTAAACGGGCTCGTCGTCCAGTCGTGTGGCAGTATATTTTACCGAAGACAAGGACAACCACATGGTTGTGTGCAAATTATGTAAGATTGCACTCAAGGCCTGGGCCATGGCTCAGTGGTCCAGGCACCTTGGCTGGTAATCCAGTCTGGCAGTGTGCCGCGGGTTCGACTCCCGATCCCGACGGCCTTTACTGCATGTCTTCCCCCCATTTCCTGTCAGCCTACTGTCTGTCCCTCCATAAAAATATAAAATAAAGGCGAAAGCCACAAAAAAAAACATTTAAGATTGCACTCAAGTATACAACAGCAATACGTCTGCTACAGTATGTCTAACCACCTGGATGGGAAACACCCGCTTCCCAGCAGCAGCAGCGCCGCCACCAAGAGCAGCACCGCGGTGGCCACCAAGCAGACTGCACCGCAGCAGACCACCATGGGAGATTATTCCCAGCGCCCACTCACAGACAAGAGAAGAAAGAAGATAACAGCATTACTTATCAACTTTATTGTCAAAGATTGCCGACCAATGGGCCTGGGCCATGGCTTAGTGGTCCAGGCACCTTGGCTGGTAATCCAGTCTGGCAGTGTGCCGCACGCGTTCGACTCCCGATCCCGATGGCCTTTACTGCATGTCACCCCCCATGTCTCTCCCCATTTCCTGTCAGCCTACTACTGTCTGTCCCTCCATCAAATATATAAAATAAAGGCGAAAGCCACAAAAAAACCTTTAAAAAAATAAAAAATAAAAGATTGCCGACCAATCGCTGCTCTCCATAGAGAAGGCTTCATGGAATGAATCAAGTTGTTCGAGCCAAACTATACAACCCCGTGTCATACTACAGTTTGGAAGACCATCAACAGGAAGTACAAAACTTTGAGAGGCAACATTGCCGAGGAGATAGAAGGTAAAAGTGTCTCTCTCACTACCGACCTGTGGACATCTTGCACTATGGATCCTTATATTACAGTGACCGGCCGCTCACTACATCACAGACCCATGGGACATCAAATCAAGAGTGCTGCCATCAGACAACATGACCGAGAGACACACTGCTATAAATATTGCCGAAAAGCTGACAGAAACCATAAAGGAGTGGAACTTGAGTGTCTTTTCCACTGTTCATGACAACGCAAGCTGCATGAATTTGGCAATGGACCTCCGTCAACATTTTCCCAGCCACCTTGGATGCACAGGGCACACCCTTCAACTAGCCATAAAAAGGGGTTAGATTTACCTGATGTTGTGAAGACTACAACTGCTGCTATTTCTACTGCTACATTTCCGCCACTCATCAGTTTGCACATTGTGCTTTGAAGAAATGTCAGCAAAGTCTGGGTAAGAATCGCCGCAAACTCCAAAACGATTGCGCGACTCGCTGGAATTCCACGTTCACCCTGGTGGAATGTCTGTTTGAGCAGCGCATCCCAGTACAGGCCGTTCTTAAACGACGAGGGGACAACGAAGCCGTCCCAGAAAAAGGCCCTGTCCCTTTACACATTTTGTGCCCAAGTCTGTGGACGTCTTTGGTATTACCGCACGGGCAGAGCCCAAGACGTCTGTGGACGTCTTTGAAAAAAACAATATATATATATATTATTATTTTATTTTTTAATCGAAAAAATCAAAACAATGATTTTTTTTGTTTTAATACGTGGTGCCAAAGTTTGTGTTTTCGCCATTGAGAATGCATTTGGCGTTTAAATTAAATAACTCAGAAACTATAAAACATTTCAAAGTAAAAAGTTCCAGCATGTGTCTCCACAGTCAGCTGAATTATAAAAAATGTGAATGGATTTTCTAGGTGAAAGTGATTTTTGCGTGGGCTCTCAAAGTGTTAAAAGCGGCCAGTGGGATTTAATGGAGCAGCTGATATACCTGTACTGAGGCCTCTAGCCAAGGCAACAACCATAATGTGCGGTCAGGCTCACATTGGGCTGTCGTTTGTCTATCCCGTCCTACTCAACCTTGTTGACAACACGCTGAGAGCCAAAGAGAATGATTTGGCTATTACCCGCACATTCAAGCACACCGTGAAGAACCAGCTCATATAACACGCTTCAAGTTGGAGTCGACTGATGATTTGGCAAAATCCATCCCAATCACGGCATGCATGCTGGACCCCCGGTTTAAACAACTCAAATTCCTCCCAGCCAATATCAGAGAGGAAGCCTGGGCGCATCTGGACGACCTGGTACCGGGAGAAGACGAACAACCCGATCCTGGAGCGACAGGTGATGATCATTAACTAAATTAATCCCAATCAAAACCCCACTAATTTTAAGCTAATAGCTAGAATTATTATACAATATATTATTTATATTGCTCATGCTCACTATATTATTATTATTATTATTATACAATATATTAAATTCCATTATATTTCTCATATTATATATATATTGCTCACTATATTATATTGCTTACTATATCATTATATTGCAAATAATTGTAGCTAAGTAGCCTAGGCCTAGGACTAGGTTGAATAGCTAAGAAATAAATAAAACAACGCAATTAATGTCTCTTAATTTTCACCATAGATGATGATGCCGAGGACGAGGACAGCGCTGGAGTGGAACCGGAGACTCAAAGAAAAAAGGACAGACTGGAGAGTGACTTTGGAGAGTTGTTTGGGCCCCATTACGAAAGCATGGACAAGAAAAAAAACTCCACGGCTGCAGAAGAGCTGCGCGAATACCAACTGTTGCCCCAAATAGCCACAATGGAAAACCCGCCGGCGTGGTGGGCAAAGAACGAGGGTCGTTTCTCCCGTCTTGCTAAACTCTCCAAGACCCACCTGGCGATTCCAGCAACCAACCAGCAGCGAACGTGTATTTTCCCTGGCAGGGAACACAGTCACTCGGCAGCGTTCAAGTCTCCATCCTTCCAACGTTAATACACTAATCTTCCTCAATGCAAACCAGAGAGACGGCCCGGTGACAATAATTAAAGAGGAGACAGAGGAGGTACGGCGTCAGTGTCCGTGATAGCGACAGCGAGTAGATTAGCCTTTTTGACAGATGTCACAGACCAACTTACTTACTTACTTATGCCTGACACCCTTTCCAGGGTATAGGCTGTCGACAAGGGACCTCCAGAGTTCTCGGTCAGTGGCGTTCTTTTCTATCTGCGACCAGGTGCATCCCAGCCTCTTGGTGTCTGCCTGGAGATCCCTCCGCCAGTTGTTTTTGGGCCTGCCTCTCTTTCTCTTCCCCTGAGGGAAGCCTGTCAGGTCGTATTTGACACTGGCTTGCGTAGTGTGTGCCCGATCCATCTCCATCTTCTTCGTCCGATTTCATCTGCTGCTGGGAGTTGTTGGTCTTCGTCCATAGGTCTATATTGCTGATCTTGTCTGGCCAGTGTATTTTCAGGATTCTTCTGAGACATTTATTGATGAAGGTTTGCACTTTGTCACAGACCAACAGGTGGATTTATTGTTTGTTTGGTTTCATGTGGCCGTGAGACAACTTTTTGGTGAGTCCAGTTTTAATTTGTTATTATTATTATTATTATTATTGTACGCAGCGGCTGAAATTGATCCAGGTTTGTTTGAGCCATCTGAAATGTTGTTTGAGACGTTGAGTTCTCAGTACTCACGTGTGAGTGTCCTTGTATCGTTGTCATGGCAACCATGGCTGCTGCGCAAAATGTGCCCCGATGAGCGGCAGGACTCTGTTAATGGCTTATCTTATTACACAATTTTTGTTTTCTATTTGTTTTCATTTGAAATATTGATGATACTACATTGTGTGGGTTGCTGTAAAGCATTGAACTTGCAGTATTAAAAATACAAATGGCATTGTTGTTACCTAGAACTCATCTCTTTGCGTCTTAATTCAAGATATTTGTTGCATACATAAGTAGCCTTGCCGAGCCATGAGGCCCATAGGGGCAGGAGCCTATCTCCTGTTTCTGTAGCGTGAGGCAGCTTGATGTACAAGTACACCCCCTGGACATGACGCTAGTATGTCGCAGGGAATTACCCCCAATCCAACCCTTGATGCTGAGTGTCAAGCAGGGAGGCACTGGGTCCCATTTTTAGAGTCTTTGGTATGACCCGGCCGGGGATCGAACCCCAACCTCCCAGTCTCAGGGCGGACACTCTAACCACAAGGCCACTGAGCTGGTACTGTCGCATACATACATTGTTCATCAATAAATCTGAAAATCAATCTTAAAATGACGAGGTTGCGTGCACACATTCGCTTGGGTGACGGCAGACTGCTGGGCGAGTGCTGGTGCTTTGGCATGATCAACATGGAATTAATTCTGTACTGGCCATATGGAGTGTGTCTTGAGTGTACAGGGTGTGATGAGGTCAGATCAAACATATGGAATGTCAGAACAGGTCAGCTCCATATATGGAGATCTAAGGGTTTAGGTGATGTTCCAGTCTTCTTCATGTATGGTTATCCAGGGTTTCATGAGGTCAGTGTCGTGATCTTCACATAAATGGAGAATGCCATTTATGGCGACGTGATGTCACGAGGCATGATGTCACAAGGCGATAAGGTCAGTGTTGTGACCTTCATATATGGAGAAGGCCATATATGGAGATGTGATGTCACAAGGCGTGATGGATTGATAACGATATATGGAGGCGTGACGCGACCGACGGATGGGTTTTGCAGGTTTTCATAGTAATCTGCAACCTGTGGTCGCAATTATTTATTTTTTCAGAATGATTTTCCAAATATTTGGAAAATAGTCAAACTATGCCAAGCTTGTAGATTGGCTATTTTACACCACCGATATACGAGTTATTGCGACGGTATGTCGCATTTACTATGAAAGCCTGCATCTCCCGTACGTCTGTCCGTCACCCGCGTCTGTCCGTCACCCACACCACCAAACAGCATATGGCCAAGCCTCATGACATCACGTCTCCATATATATGGTCACACCTTGTGACATCACGTGACATCATGAAGACCCTTAAGGCCTATTCATAGTCTGGATTTTCGGTGGTGAGGTGACCACCGCTCCGGTGGTCAGCTGACCACCGGAGCTGAAATAACGTTGAGCGGTGGTGAGTAAAAACAGAGAGAAGGGCTGGAGCGGTGGCGGTGGTTTGCTCTTCACCGCGGCTCGTGACGTCATGTTGTAGTTCGGTGGTCACCTAACCACCGAAAATCCAGACTATGTATGAGCCTTTAGATGTCCATGACATCACGCCTCGTGACACGTCACGCCACCATATATGGTCGTCTCCATATATGAAGATCACGACACTGACCTCATCTAACCACGGATAGCCATACATGGAGAAGACTGAATCATCACCTAGATCTGCATATATGGAGCCGGCCAGCATCTGCCCTCAAACCCTTAGATCTCCATATATGGAGCTGACCTGTTCTGACATGTCAGAACAGAATCAACAGATCCTTCTGGGGGCGCCCGCTTGGACAAGTGGTCCAGGCACATGCCACATATATAGGCTCTGGCCTGACAGCGCGCCGCGTGTTTGAGTCCCGTTCATGACGACCTTTGCTGCGTGTCTCTCCCCTTCTCTCTCTCCCTCGTTCCTGTCCATCTTCACTTGATACTATCAATAAAGGCAGAAGAGTATAAAACAATATATAAGAACAGGTCCTTCTCCACCCGTCCTTCCTGTTCTGACACAAAGCTTCCCTGTTCTGATATTCCACATGTTGATCTGACCTCATCCAACCCTGTACACTCAAGACACGCTCCATATATGGCCAGTACAGAATTCATTCCATATGTTGATCTGACCTCATCCAACCCTGTACACTCAAGACACGCTCCATATATGGCCAGTACAGAATTCATTCCATATGTTGATCTGACCTCATCCAACCCTGTACACTCAAGACACGCTCCATATATGGCCAGTACAGAATTCATTCCATATGTTGATCTGACCTCATCCAACCCTGCACACTCAAGACACGCTCCATATATGGCCAGTACAGAATTCATTCCATATGTTGATCTGACCTCATCCAACCCTGTACACTCAAGACACGCTCCATATATGGCCAGTACAGAATTCATTCCATATGTTGATCTGACCTCATCCAACCCTGTACTCAAGACACGCTCCATATATGACCAGTACAGAATTCATTCCATATGTTGATCTGACCTCATCCAACCCTGTACACTCAAGACACGCTCCATATATGACCAGTACAGAATTTATTCCATATGTTGATCTGACCCCCCCATGCCAAAGCGCCAGCGCTCGCCCAGCAGTCTGCTGTCACCCAGGCAGATGTGTGCACCTGGTTGGTTCTCGCCCCCAGGGCGTCTTACTGGTGATACATGCTTATACTGCTATACTACTATTTTTATGCTGTATTAACCCTTAGACTCCCGTTGACGGAATTGACGGATTTAATCAATAAATCCAGACCTACCGTTGACGGAATTGACGGGCTGTCAATCGGGAGCCTAATCGGGACCTTAATGTAGCAAAATTTAGCATTTTTTGGCTAATTTGGCTAACGTCCGATGTAATGTTCCTAAAACCGGCCGAAATCCGCGCGTGCATGGTCGATCACGCACGCGCATGATTGCGCATGCATCGCTGCGTAAAATGCGATGTTTTGGGCTTGATTAGAGCTTAATTTGACTTAGTTATGAAAAAGACGATGATAGCTTAGCATTCCGGACATCCTCCATTGTGGCACACTAGCAAAGCTACTACCGGATATTTTGATCCTAACCGGATGTGGTCATCGTTCAATCGCTCCTTTTGGTCAGAATCGGCACAATGGTGACGTTACCGCCACCATCAGGTCTGATTGTCCCAATACTATAGTCTTGCCCCGTCAGAATGAGATATAGTGTGTAAATCGCGGATTTTTCTTTTGGCATTAAAATGATGAATTAAAAATATGAATATATGTCACAAAAGGGCTTTTTGGGGGAGTGGCAGCCCCCAACTTCAAAGACCACGCTGTGGCGTCCTCTGCACAGGTGGAACATGGACTCACATTTATTTTTAACACATTTTGACCTGAGATCAGATTCTAAAAATGTCTTCTACATCCTGACAGTTTTCTGAAAAAGCTGTTTCTATGTCGTTTTTCAAAAAAGAAGACCTACAAGCTCATATGAGCTTGTAGATCTGCTATATATGTACTTGAGTAAAAGTACAAAAATATTGGCAACAAAATGTACTTGAAGTACCAAAAGTAGATGCGGAATGTCCCATTTCAAGTTTTCAAATGTACAAAAATGTTTCGAAAATAGCAGATCTACAAGCTCGCAAT
>NC_136801.1:36701075-36711953 GCF_951216825.1 Electrona antarctica | reverse complement strand
GTCGCGACCCCTCGGGGGGTCGCCAAATTATTTTAGGGGGTCCCCAAATTATTTTCCAAAAAAAACAAAAAAAAACAGATTTTTTTTTTAATTTTATTTTCACGATTTTTCAAAAATAGCAGACCTACAAGCTCGTAGCGCGCCACTCGGTGGCGCGCTATGAGCTTGTAGATCTGCTATTTTTCAATAGCTAAATTATAACAATGCTTAAAACATCAAAAGGGGTTCCCGCCCAAAATGGTTTAAGGTTATTGTAGCAGTCAATTTATATTGGGGGTCAGGAGGGGGCGGGGCGGGGGTCCCGAGACATTGCCAAAGCATTTCCGGGGGTCCCCGGCCAAAAACGTTGAGAACCCCTGTGCTAATGCTAATGATTCACTCCTCACAACAACAGCCCCCCTCCTCCTCCCTGATAACCCCGGAAATTAAAACGGAGGCTCGTACAACGGGAGTCAATGGCTGGCAAGGCTTAGCTGTGCTCATGCGCCCAATGTCGTTTTAGGCGGAGAAAGAGTAACAAAAAAAGAGAGACACTTATCAGACATTAAATTGAAATCTCACCCTGAAGGAACATGTGAATAAAGGTTCCGTGGCTTGTCAGCTCTCAAAAGTGGCCACTCCGGGGAGTGGCCACGACCGTCTAAAAATAAGACTTATTACTGCCGAGTAAATTGCTGAACGGGAGGCGAAATAATGGTGGTTAATATCTTTTTCACGGTAGTGAAATGGCAGATGGATTCCATCAGTGGCTCCTCCACTAAAAAGCCGTGGTTTGGAGATTTAATACATTTTAGGTGTGCCGGGCGATATAGCATGATGGAGTTGGAACATTTCGACAATGGAGTTAGTCACAATGTTGAAGCCAGAAATGGAGTCACGATCATGTAGCCCAGGGGTTCTCAATGTTTTTGGCCGGGGACCCCCGGAAATGCTTTGGCAACGTCTCGGGACCCCCGCCCCCTCCCGACCCCCAATATAAATTGACTGCTACAATAACCTTAAACCATTTTGGGCGGGAACCCCTTTTGGTGTTTTAAGCATTGTTATAATTTAGCTATTTAAAAATAGCAGATCTACAAGCTCATAGCGCGCCACCGAGTGGCGCGCTATGAGCTTGTAGGTCTGCTATTTTTGAAAAATCGTGAAAATAAAAATTAAAAAAAACCCTTTTTTTTTTTTTTTTTGGAAAATAATTTGGGGACCCCCTAAAATATTTTGGCGACCCCCCGAGGGGTTGCGACCCACGGGTTGAGAACCCCTGATGTAGCCTACTCATATATAGTAATACCACTGTGTTGGCCCTTTAAACCAGTGGTTCCAAAAGTGGGGTCCAGGGACCCCCAGGGGTACTTGAGGGAGTTCTAGGGGGGACCCAGCTAAATGATAATTTATAACCAAATGGACATTAATGGGTCTGTAACTCAGAGAGTGTACAAATGGAACCAAATGGACCCATTAGGGTCCATTTAGTTCCATTTGTACACTCTCAGAGTTAAATTAACAGTGGTTTTACAATATAAATTGGGGTACCAGAGATAGTAATGCCATTAAATCGGGGATCCGTGGCATAATGCGTGTGAAACTGGGGGTCCTTGAAATTAATATGTTTCGGAATCACTGCTAGAGCCGTAAAAATCCTCCCTTATTGGGGTCACTGGCATATGTTTTCAAATGGGGGGTCTGTGGCCTAATAAATGTTGATTTTGGGGTCCTTGACACAAAAAAGTTTGGGAACCACTGCTTTAAACAAGGCTCCAGACCTCCCAAAACAAACTGGTCAGGCTACTACTTGGCCTCACTCCCCGAACCCACCTCACCCCTGCCAACTTTGACAGGCTGGAATGGCTTAGGGTTGACGACAGAGTACAGCATCTTGCAATGGGTCTGGTCCACAAGATTCGATACTCCACCAAGATACCCATGTACCTGTCTAAATACTTCCTTAATGTCAACGAAGTCCACACCCACAACACCAGAGGGAGTTCAACAAACCATGTGCAACCCAGATTCGGCACAAACAAGTGACTAAATACATTTTGCTCCTATGCCACCAAAATGTGGAACGACCTACCAACAGTCATTAAGACATGTGAATCCCTTGAATCCGCTCTCACAGGGCACCTACGGACGGCTGCAATTTGAAACTTGCCCGCGTAAAATCTGAATCCCCCACCCACCCCTTTTTTTCCCCCTCACTGTATAGGTTTTATTTTCCCTTTTTACCTCCTTTATGATGATTTCCTGTTTTTGGCTATATAGAAGTGTATATTTGTACTGTACGTCTCTAAAATGTAATGTTCTGATGAATTGAAAATGGTGAACCCTATTGTAAACGAGTGTAATGCTTTATGGTGTCGTCCACAGTTAACAGTTTTTGTATTGAGTTGTGCTTGAAATGTACTGTAATTCTGCAAACTTAATTAATAAATACTTAATTCAATAAAATTCAAAATACTCCATTACTGTAGTAATAGCGCAAACATATTGGCATCAATGACCCTCATGCAGTCACTTCTGATTAATCAATCATTGCTATTGAATGTTTGATTGGATAAAATTGGTCTTCTGGCCTGAAAATGCATGTTCTGTTCACTGAAGTGCTACAGAGACTAAAAGAGCCATCACTCATTATAACAAAACAATATCACTTATTGCACATACCAAAAAATTAAAAAACCATGCCACTTCAAGTCTAACAATGTAAAGATGCACGTACGCACAGTGGGTTTGACACGCTGGCATCACAGTCTGATCTCATTATAATCGCTGCCCAAGCTGCAGAGTTCCGGGCTAACAGCAACATAACCCATTGAGACCTGACACGTCTTCTATAAATCATGTCAGTTTCCTGAACAAAAAAAAACGATGTCAGTTGGTTCTCAAACTATATATTTCATGTCAAGGACCCGCATAAAAATATACATATTCGGCCACCGACGACCCCCATCTGAAAATATGTTTTTCCAGGGACCCCCAGAAGTAAAGATAAAGAGTAAAGAGTTAAAAACGTTCGCTGTGAAAGAGTATAATATTAAAATATCTGTCCCACGTCTTCACAAAAAATAAATAAAAAGATAGCAGATCTACAAGCTCGTAGCGTGGCACTCGGTGCCACGCTACGAGCTTGTAGATCTGCTATTTTCCCAATGGCTAAAGTCTAAAACAATGGTAAAGTGCACGGTTAAGGGCTACAGTTACACTGGATGCGTTCCTGATCTTAATGGGCTAATGACTGCCCTGACCGTCGCCATGGAGACGTGCGGACATCACATGGACACACATGTCAGCGGCCCAGGGGCCAATTTGAGGCCATTTCGGTGAAGCCGCGCGCACGCATGCGGACTCAGAACATGCGCGCACGCGCCACCGCACATTGTTACCGTTGTACATTAACCTGAGACCAGAGTCTACAAAAATATGTATTCTAAAATCATGTTTCTATGTCAGTGGTGCTCAAACTATTTCAGGTCAACGACGCCTAAAATCATATGCAATCGGCCGCCGACCCCCATCTCAAAATATGTTTTTCCAGGGATGCCCCAGAAGCAAATATTTGAGTTCAAAAACGTTCACTGTGAAAGAATATATATCCAAAGATTTGCACACTTTTTCACAATTTTTCTAAAATAGCAGATGCACAAGCTCATAGCGCGGCACTCGGTGCCATGTTATGAGCTTGCAACCCAGTGTCAATTATCTAATTGTAATCCTGGGCGCTATATACTCCCTCTGCCAACCTGGGGAGAGCAACGGACTGACCTCATGCTTCCTTCAGTGCATGACGAGTCCAAGCCGCTTCTTTTCACCTGACAGGGGGAGTTTCGTGTTGGAAGTAACGTGTGGAAGGAACATGTTATTCCAACCAGTTTCTTTCCCCTCCATCAGGCTGACCAGGGGGAGGCAGTATAGAGACCAGGACTACTGCATGTTTTTTGTGTGGGTATACTACCCTAGGGTCCTTAAGGGAGTTTCAGGGGGTCCCCAGCTACATGATAGTTTGGAACCAAATGGACCCTTATGGGTCTGTAACTCAGAGAGTGTACAAATGGAACCAAATGGACCCAGAGTTAAATTAACACAGATTTTACAATATAAATGGTGGGTCCCAGAGATAGAAATGCCATTAAATAGGGGACCGTAGCTTAATTCAGGTCATAAAACAGGTAAACAAACATTAGCCAACAGTACGCAGGTGACCCTTCTCGCTCGCTACAGCAGAAGAAAAATGTCAAACAGATTCATCCGGCCTCTTTTGAGGTGGCCATCTCGGTCTCATCAGGCTTTATTTCTCTATTCTTTATTTCTCGTTGTTAAGATGATTTTTTGCCATCACATAACTGAGCCGTGACATTCTTTGGTCCCTCGCGCATCTCAAGGACGTGCTGAAAAAAAAAAAAAAAACATGTCCGTGAACTAATCAATTTGTTCCTCTTCGCTGAAAAGCCGTCTTTCGGGCGCGCGCGGGGGGGGGGGGGGTTCTGCGCACAGCCATGACAACCGTGGAATTCTTCACAAAAGAGAGATGTCACATCTCGGTCTCCACGTGAGTGCGAGTGACCTTTCCACCTCTCGAGTATTGTTCACATTTTGCTGCTTTCGACGCGGTGCACCGAGGTCTGTAATTGGGAGAGCCGTGGCTACTTGTGGAACATCACATTATCCCATTTAGACCTGAGAACCCATTCTACAAAATGTCTTCTAAATCATGACAAAATCATGAGGAAAAAAACCTATGTTTCTATATGGCAGTGGTTCTCAAACTATTTCATGTCACCTGTCAAGTTATATGTATTTGGCCCCCGACCCCCATCTGAAAAATATTTTGTTTCAGGGAACATATTCCATGGAACATATGTTGTTGTCGTCCCCCCCCCCCCCCCCGAAGCAAAGATTTGAGTTCGCTCTGAAAGAATATATATTCAAAGATTTGCGCCACATTTTCAAGATTTTTCAAACATCAGCAGATCTACACAAGCTCGTATAGTGCGGCACTCGGTGCTGCGCTATGAGCTTGTAGATCTGCTATTTTTCAATAGCTAAAGTATATAACACAATGCTTAAAACACCAAACCCCCCGTCCTAAATGGGTTATGAGAGTGAGAGCTCAGCTCTCGGATGACGCTCTCTTTCTGACCGACCGTGTCTGACTAGGAAACAATGCCCGCTCCGTCAATGCTTCTATGAATAGGGGGGGGGGGGGGGGGGGGGGGGGGCTGGTTTCAAAATTGGATTCGGTCCATGCGTTCCATGTGTGCAACGGTGAATGTAACGCATTTGTTGAGTATTCAAAAGTACAGTATATATGCGTAAGAAAAATACTTAAATGTTCACGAGTTCTATTATAAAGTGTTTTTGAGTGATGCAACCACTCCCTTACGGAGCTATGTGTGTGGCTGGGTGGCTGGCTGGGTGGGTGGGTGGGTATGAGCACGGAAATAGCATGGTTGTTTTTCACCACCTGTGCGCAACCTATAACACACACACAAACACAAACACACTGACACGCACATATTAACTGTATATATGATGATTTTGGGTGTGCCAGTACAGTACAGTGACAGTACAGTACAGTACAGTAGAGGGTACAGTAGAGGGACCCCCACACGGGTCATTTCTCAACCGTTTCGGACATGGGGCGGCTCGCCGGAATCGGCCCGCCCCCCCTGGGCAAATGGTGCATTTATATATATACTGCTTTTGTTTGTCCAAAGCGCTTTACATAGATTGTGCATTACATTTACCCATTCACACAACCACCGATGGCGGAGGAAACCGTGCAAGGCACCAACCTGCACATCGGGAGCAATTAGGGGTTCAGAGTCTTGCTCAAGGACACTTAGACGGTTTTCTCATCTGGCTCATCTGGCCATTCTACCAGATACTGAGCCACTGCGTGCACGCACGCACGCACACGCGCACACGCACACGCACACACACACACACACGCTACACTTTTTCTTCACATCTCAAAAGATGTGAATTCCTGAGGAGGGAGTTCCAGACCTACAGGAACGCACCCAGGGTGCCGGCCCGTCCAAAACGGTATAGAGAAATGACAGTGTTACCATGTGGGGTCCCCGGGGGTGGGGGTGGGGTGGTGGGGCGGCATGCCGGTTCCGACATGCCGCCCCACGTCCGAAACGGTTGACAAATGACCATGTGCCGGTCCCTCTACTGTACCCTCTACTGTACTGTACTGTACTGGCACACCCGGAATAATCATATATACAGTTAATATGTGCGTGTGTTTGTGTGTGTGTTAGGTTGCGCACAGGTGGTGAAAAACAACCATGCTGTTTTCGTGCTCATACCCAGCCAGGCAGGCACCCACCCAGCCAGCCAGCCACCCACCCACCCACACACATAGCTCCGTAAGGGAGTGGTTGCACCACTCAAAAAAGACTAAAAGAGTACAGTATTTCAGAATATGAAATAGGACTAAGACTAAATGGGGTGTAAACGCAAGGTTTCATAGTTATCTGCGACCTCCGGTCACAACAATTATTCTCTATATATAATAGTGTAGCCAACCTATTATTATACATTGTTAAAGTGGGTAAAACGATTGTGTTGCTGTTAATTACTTTTGCTATTTCCCCCCCTACTTTCCTTCCCTTTCCTTTCATTTTATTTCCTTTCATTTTATTTTCAGTGCCGTTTCTGTTGACAGTGTGTTTGTGTGTGTGTGTTGTGTTGGCACGTGTATTGATTTCAGAACACATACACAATACACATGTCTTCAAATCAATTCAAATATTGTGAGACACAGTTATGGCGTTGCCTCTCTCCACGAGACCCATTGAGGGAAAGTAACACAAAAAAAAAAGAAAAAGAAAAAAAGGTTCCACCTGTGAATGAATAGCTGTATTAGCTTCGGGGGTAGACAGCGAGAAAAAACGAAGGCCAACGGTACAATTCTGACGTTTTATTTTTCTTATAATTACCCACGCAATCAGAACACCTTTCACAGATATGGACTTTCTACTGTTAGGTCTATTCAGAAGGAGAATAGCCCCAGGAAGGTTGAGCAGGCTATACTGTACAGCCGGTGCATAATAAAATTTTCCTGTTGCTTCTATTGACTTCAACCGATGAATGGCGCTGAGACCTTGACCATGACAAGTCCCTCATCAAGTCTATTTCTTGATGAGAAATGTCTTTGTCTATGTATGTTCCAAGGATAGCCTGGCCTTGGTTCACCGTACACCGCAGTGGCGTGCACAGACATTGTAGAGGGGGCAGGTGCTCAAGTGAAAAAAGGGCACCTTTTTTATCGGTATATCGGTTGATATTGGCCTTAAACTGCAATATTGGTATTGAATCAATATCAACATATTATATCGGTTTTAGCAGATATTTTAGATTTGTAATAATTATGTTGAAAAAACTATGCCTTTTGTGATGATGAAGGCTGCAAATTCTATCAATGTTTTCTGGGGAAGCAATATATATTGCTCCCCATATATATATATATATGGGAAGCAATATATATTGCTCCCCATATATATATATATATATATATATATATATATATATATACTAATACAGAATGAGATCATATAAACATTGGTTATATCGGTTATCGGATATCAATATCGGCCAAAATATCTCATTACATTGGTACATCCCTATCGTCGCAGTAGGTTAGCACACAATAGAGCACGCACAAGTCGCACAGGGACACACAGGGACAGCACAAAAGATCTCCCAGTACATTTTCTGCTTCTACATCTTACACTACAGAAACAGTGATACACATAAGGAATGGAGCGATGGAGTGTGCATGTGTGTGTGCGTGCGTGTCAGTAAACGAGTGATTACAACATGGTTTTGGGACTCAGCTCGCCTGCTGAAAACAACTAATGGCTGCAGCTGACAGACAATATCCTTCTTCATTTATCACACACACACACACACACACACACACACACACACACACACACACACACACACACACACACACACACACACACACACACACACACACACACACACACACACACACACACACACACACACACACACACACACACACACACACACACACACACACACACACACACATATATGCACACATTCTCTCTCTCTCTCTCTCTCTGCATTATGATGATTTACATCAATGGGTTTTTATCCTATCCAGCATGTTCCAGGCTACAGTGTGTCAGCTGTGGTGAGGCTTTAGTCTGGTGGTATCGGTGGCCGGCAGCCTCCGTCGAAATATTGAAGTATTTGATTATCCCCGTTCCCCATCCGCTACAATGCAAACATAAGATAATATAATATAACGATCTAAACAAATTGTTATCACATACCAACTACATTATTGTTCCTAATTAGAGTTGTTCCGATACCGGTATCGGGTACTCGGGCTGATACCAACCTCAAAGTACTCGTACTCGGAACCGGCCCCGATACTCTGACCCCAAAACATTCAATTGATACTAGGCTGAACGATCAATGCAACGGGAGCAAGAACATTTTGGAATTAGATATTTTTTTCAAAATGGTTTCAGGCTATTATTATTGTGTTAATTGAACATTTCAGTATATCTTTACAAGTACAAGGCATGACAATTAAATTAAATTGGAGAACAAGGGGGTAAAATAAGTGGTTATTCAACAAAAAAAAGTACTCGTATCGGTACTCGGTATCGTGAGTACTAAAAATTATCAGGACAACTTTATTCCTAATGTACACATGTACCTCTGTGATTATTTCCAAGCAGTACTGTAATAATTTATAATAAGATATTGAAGTATTTGATTATCCCCATCAGTTAACAGCTAAAGGGCGAGGTCGCGTGCACCGCCGTTAACACCTTAGAAGCCCGGAACTATTTAATCCATTTCATCCAGGGTGCCCATCATTTGTAGCGCACGGACTTTTTGTATAAGGGTTTTTTGTATATTTGCCTTCTATAGGTTGTTAATGGTATGGTCACATTATGCCAATTATGAAAATTGCTCCAGTTTCTAAATGCTGGGAAACTCAACATTTCTAACATAAAACCTTGGTGTACTCAACATGTCCGGGTTCACAATGGGGCTCTATGGGCTGGCACGTAGACTATTATGCTCCATAACAGGCTTGAAAAGCTCAAAGCTTATTGATAACGGGTACTCGATAAGCTTGTTATAAGGTTGTTTTTTTTTGTTTCAGCTACCGAGCTCCATCCCTATGCTGACTTGAGATCTACTTTTAAAATGAGAAGCTCAAAGATCTACCACCTGCCGACCCCATTATTAGAATTATTAATACCGGCGCTGACATTACATTATAAGACTTGGAATGGGACATAGTGTACAGTATAGTGGACTTCGTCCCTTTCTTTATGGACGTGCACGGGTAGGTTTTCATTGAGCGTCAGTCATTGCTCTCTCTCTCTCTCTCTGTTCTGTACGTAGGTGGCTGAGTGTGCATGCATGCGTGTGTGTGGTCAGGCTCGGTAATACACATCGTGGTACAATAATGGTTCAGTAAACGGTACATGTGCACCGCAATCTGCGGCCGACAAAGATGAATGATGCTCCCAACTCTTCCTGCATGCACAGCCACTGATCCTCTCTCTCTCTCTCTCTCTCTCTCACTGGTGTGTGTGTGTGTGTGTGTGGGGGGGGGGGGGGGGGTCCTGGGATGTCCGGCGAGGCGGAGAGTGCAGCAGCTGCAGTGTAGAGGCCAAGCCTTTGGTTTTCCTGTCATGGTGGCTGCTTATAATGATGAATGTCTCGACTCGGGGGCCACTCTGTGTGATTACGGGACCCCATATACAGTATAGCACAGCGATCCTCGCCACTATATGCCCTGCCACTGCATGGCTATAGCTGACTGTTAGAGCGCCTGCCTGCGCATCATATACACGCCAGCTGTGGGCATATAGCACTCAACTCCAGCACTCGAGTCAATGTATACCCCCAGGCGTGTGGATTAAAATGTTGACTGGGCGAATTAACATGGCAGGGGGGGGGGGGGGGGGCTTGCCGACTCTCTAATGGGGGACCACTTAAAACAAACAAAATGTCACTCCGAGGTGAGGTAGAACGTCTGGTGACGCAAGGTTACTGCCAATGTAAGCAATCTTTGGTTGTTTTTCTTGTTTTTTCGCCTCAGTATTTCAGAAGCTACGTATACTGGGCAAGATCTCAATTGACTGGGCCTGTGCCCGAGTGGCCCAATGGATGCTACGCTTAAATCTGATGTATACTCCTGGTCAAATGTTACTCAGCTTATACCAATGTGAAAGTTGCCAATGTGTACTTTAGTTAAAAAATAGATTTGTTCCGATCTATCGGTGGCCGAGTTAAACGATTCTATAGCTCTTAATGACTCAATAGGCGCCTCGTCGCCAAATTCACCGATATGCAAATCTGATATTTTATAAGATCAGATGCTGCACTTTATAAAATCAGAAGTGGCAGTGGATCAGGGGTAGAGTGACTGGATGGGAACCGCAAGGCTCCCTGTACGAACCCGGGCTCCGCCAGAGTTAGTGTCGAATTGTCCTTGAGCAAGACTCTGAACCCCTATAATTGCGAACAGGTTGGTGCCTTGCATGGATTCCTCCACCATCGGTGTGTGAATGTGAATGTAATGCAACAATCTCTGTAAAGTGCCTTGGATAAAAGGTGCTACAGAAATGCACCATTTGCCATTTTTATTTACCATTTATTTTAAAAAAAATCACACCCGTGTGAAGTGACGGGTGCTCTTATCATACGTCGTCATACAGCATCTCACATGGCAATGAGATGATGTAGATCTGCTATTTTCAACAAAAAAAAATTATTGAAAATGGGACATTCTGTATAGTGAGTACTTTCTACTTTTGGTATTTAAGTACATTTTGATGCCAATACTTTTGTACTTTGTTTACCAAAGTA
>NC_136801.1:36658575-36698575 GCF_951216825.1 Electrona antarctica | reverse complement strand
AAGCCATTAGAATTTTGAATTGATTTGCTGATACTGTATTTAAGGTAGTCATAATAAACATAATAATTGATTAATACGTTTTTTTTTGCATTCATTTTTTTAATGAAAGCACAAACATTGACTGTTGTTGGGATTCCCTTCTTGTTTCTTTTACTGTTTTTTTTAACTCTTGTTTTGTTTCTTAATTGGACTGCCTGTTTTGTAATATTGTTGGCTGTGCTAGATTGTACCGGAGTTTTGTATTTTGTAACACTTTGAAATTTTGAATTACAAAATGTTTTTGATGCGTACGGGTGAGTGCGTGCACGTGTGAGGTGTATATACTGTAGGATTAGTATTCACTGCATGTGTTCCAGGCTGAAAAGGCTCAGTGTATACTGCTGGGATTACAGAGCTGTGGGGGCCTGATAACACACACACACACACACACACACACACACACACACACACACACACACACACACACACACACACACACACACACACACACACACACACACACACACACACACACACACACACACACACACACACACACACACACACAGAGGAGGAGGAGCTCCATACTAGCCGGAGCAATGCTAAAAGGTAAACAGACGGACGTTCATACAGTATATGGAGTAAACACACACACGGTGTGTGTGTGTGCGCACGCGCGCACGTGTGTTCGTGCGTGCGTGCATACAGCGTACAGAGATTGTGCATTACATTCACCCATTCACACACACATTCATACACCGGATGGCAGAGGAAACCATGCAAGGCACAAACTAGCACAAACTAGCACTAGCAATTTGGGGTTCAGGGTCTTGCTCAAGGACACTTCGACAGTAACTCTGGGGGAGCCCGGGTTCGAACTGGTAACCTTACGGTTACCATCCAGCTACTCTACCCCTGAGCCACCGCCACCCCCGCTGCCCCGCCCCGCCCCGCCCCGCCGCCCTGCGTGCGTGCGTGCGGTGGAGACCATGGGGACTCTTGTAGCCAACGTCGTGGAATAAAGATATATACATAAAAGTAGCAAAAGTAAAAGTACGAATTATTTAACGACGGGGCTCCACTGGACGCGTGTGACGCGCGTCAAAAAAGGAACCGGGGCAATTTTAAAGCAGTCACCGAACGCAGCGCAACGCAACGCAACGCATCGTAGGCAGTGGAGCCACCCTTCATTGATTAAAAAGGGAACATTCCCTGACGGCGACAGAGACGCAACACTGGAGCCCCGCAAGCTCACAACGCGCCTCGTTACGTCGCGTTATTTGCTGTACTGATTGTTTTTCACCATTTCTCAGTTTTAACTCTAGAACACTAAACATATTTTGTGTTACACTAAACATTTTACCCAATATAAAATATTCCATAAAAAATATTTCTCATCAAAATATATTGCAGTACAGCAATACATGACAACTTGAGGTACTCTTCTTTAATATTTCATCATGACTTTTCACAAAAAAACTAAAAAATAGATATCATGGGGGGGCAAAATCGGTGAAAAATTTGCATATTATTTTTTAAATATTAAAAAAAGAGAGAAATGAAGTTGGGAACTTCTCATTTGGTCCACCCATTCCTAAGACATGTGAGATTGGTCCAGTGAAAATAAAAATAAAATAAAATAAAAATATCCATTGTGGGTGTATTGAATTTTTCTGCATTTTTCTCTATCACACTATCACTAAACACGGGTGAAATTCACCCGAACACCTGCCTGTAGGAAACATCAGGGATATGGGCAGGGAAACAAACCTACCTTTTATGATGTCACTGAGCATCATGAAGGTACTGAAAGACCCATCCACCTCAGACATCAGCAACATTATGATGTCACTGAGCATCATGAAGGTACTGAAAGACCCGCCCACCTCAGACATCAGCAACGTTATGAAAATTGCAAAAATATAATCGACCAGGTGGAAATCACCCATGTTTAGTGTTCTAGGGTTAATATGAATGTTGCTGTGTACCACAACCAGTTTCAGTAGGTTTCATTTGTATATTCACATGACATAATAAAATGACATCTTTCTGAATACCGAATATAGGAAACAGTTGGCTGAAAACCGAATAGCCAAATATGATTAATATTACATATCTTTTTTTGTATCAGCTTTTGTACCATTGCTGTCATGGCCGTACCTTGGTTGCAGAGCTACATGATAAGGGTAAAAGATGTGATTACATTGTGTTCATGTCATCACAACAAAACAGTATAGGTTATGAAAGGTAACCCCGGTTCTTTGACTATTCAGTTTCGTCTCTAAAATCAACCGAACCGAGACCATTTTGATAATTGCAGTAATACAATACTATGTTGATCACTATTATTTTGGCCCCAATAATTGTGACACATAATTGTCCCAACCATGTTCCCTGCTATTGCCTGCTATTTGAGCCTGGTATTAAAGTGACTGACACCTGATCACGTCAGCTGCAAGGAGCCGGACCAATCACATTTGTTGTGGATGTGCCGTTGACAGGGGGAGAGAGAGAGAGAGAGAGCGAGAGAGCGAGAGAGAGAGAGAGAGAGAGAGAGAGAGAGAGAGAGAGTGTCCAAGGACACTTGGACAGTAACCCAGTGGGAGCAGCCTGCATGTGGACCAAACTGGGAAACCTCAGATTCCAAAACTCACACTATCTCTCTCTCTCTCTCTCTCTCTCTAATAGGCCTATCTCACAGCCCCCTTCCGGTAGCTAGTGGTGTCATTTAACATTAGCATTTACACGTTTTTTACATTTCCTAATGTAAAAATCTGACAGACCAATATTATTATGAAGCAAACAATATGGTAAATCAGCTCGAACAGATAGAACAAACCTTACCTTGAGAAAACAAAAGTTGTAGACTTCTTAAATGACCTCTGTTAACATGTAGTGTCTATGGAGTGACGTCACGCTATCACCACTATAGCTCCGAATGGGGGGCGTGGAAAGGGGGCGGGGAAATTCTGTGAGATAGGCCTAACACATGGTCAACGTGTCGAGAAGAAAGAGCGAGGGTAATCGATAATAAGCGGGGGGGAAATGGTGGTCTGGAATCCAGGCTGATACTGAGACACTCCTTCAGTGTTTGTTTGTTTGTTTTGGTCTCAAAAACAGAGGAAAACGGACAGAAAAAGACTTGCTCACTGTATACAAATGAAGGAGAACTCCTTAGACCGAGACTTAAGAAAACTATAAGATATAGCACTGACAAAGGTCCCAGGACCGAAACGTTTGCTACTTTTAATTGCACTATGAGCACAGAGCACTTTATGAGCATGTTAAAATAATCAGGATGGGGGGGGGGATGAGGGGCTAACATGCTGGGGACACATGCCCCCTTCAGAGTCTTTAAATAAATACTTTTTGAAACGAAAAACACACACACACACACACACACACACACACACACACACACACACACACACACACACACACACGCACACACACACACACACACACACACACACACACACACACACACACACACACACACACACACACAGGGGGAGCTCCATACTAGCCGGAGCAATGCTAAAAGGTAAACAGACGGACGTTCATACAGTATATGGAGTAAACACACACGGTGTGTGTGTGTGTGTGCGTGTGTGTGTGTGTGTGCGCACGTGTGTTCGTGCGTGCGTGCATACAGCGTACAGAGATTGTGCATTACATTCACCCGTTCATACACCGATGGCAGCGGAAACCATGCAAGGCACAAACTAGCACATCGGGAGCAATTTGGGGTTCAGTGTCTTGCTCAAGGACACTTCGACAGTAACTCTGGGGGAGCCCGGGTTCGAACTGGCAACCTCACGGTTACCATCCAGCCACTCTACCCCTGAGCCACCCCCGCCCCGCCGCCCCGCCCCGCCGTCATGCGTGCGTGCGGTGGAGATCATGAGGACTCTTGTAGCCAACGTCGTGGAATAAAAATATACTTAAAAGTAGCAAAAGTAAAAGTACGAATTATTTAACGACGGGGCTCCACTGGACGCGTGTGACGCGCGTCAAAAAAGGAACCGGGGCAATTTTAAAGCAGTCACCGAACGCAGCGCAACGCAACGCAACGCATCGTAGGCAGTGGAGCCACCCTTCATTGATTAAAAAGGGAACATTCCCTGACGGCGACAGAGACGCAACACTGGAGCCCCGCAAGCTCACAACGCGCCTCGTTACGTCGCGTTATTTGCTGTACTGATTGTTTTTCACCATTTCTCAGTTTTAACTCTAGAACACTAAACATATTTTGTGTTACACTAAACATTTTACCCAATATAAAATATTCCATAAAAAATATTTCTCATCAAAATATATTGCAGTACAGCAATACATGACAACTTGAGGTACTCTTCTTTAATATTTCATCATGACTTTTCACAAAAAAACTAAAAAATAGATATCATGGGGGGGCAAAATCGGTGAAAAATGTGCATATTATTTTTTAAATATTAAAAAAAAAGAGAAATGAAGTTGGGAACTTCTCATTTGGTCCACCCATTCCTAAGACATGTGAGATTGGTCCAGTGAAAATAAAAATAAAATAAAATAAAAATATCCATTGTGGGTGTATTGAATTTTTCTGCATTTTTCTCTATCACACTATCACTAAACTACACCTGCCTGTAGGAAACATCAGGGATATGGGCAGGGAAACAAACCTACCTTTTATGATGTCACTGAGCATCATGAAGGTACTGAAAGACCCATCCACCTCAGACATCAGCAACATTATGATGTCACTGAGCATCATGATGGTACTGAAAGACCCGCCCACCTCAGACATCAGCAACGTTATGAAAATTGCAAAAATATAATCGACCAGGTGGAAATCACCCATGTTTAGTGTTCTAGGGTTAATATGAATGTTGCTGTGTACCACAAACAGTTTCAGTAGGTTTCATTTGTATATTCACATGACATAATAAAATGACATCTTTCTGAATACCGAATATAGGAAACAGTTGGCTGAAAACCGAATAGCCAAATATGATTAATATTACATATCTTTTTTTGTATCAGCTTTTGTACCATTGCTGTCATGGCCGTACCTTGGTTGCAGAGCTACATGATAAGGGTAAAAGATGTGATTACATTGTGTTCATGTCATCACAACAAAACAGTATAGGTTATGAAAGGTAACCCCGGTTCTTTGACTATTCAGTTTCGTCTCTAAAATCAACCGAACCGAGACCATTTTGATAATTGCAGTAATACAATACTATGTTGATCACTATTATTTTGGCCCCAATAATTGTGACACATAATTGTCCCAACCATGTTCCCTGCTATTGCCTGCTATTTGAGCCTGGTATTAAAGTGACTGACACCTGATCACGTCAGCTGCAAGGAGCCGGACCAATCACATTTGTTGTGGATGTGCCGTTGACAGGGGGAGAGAGAGAGAGAGAGAGCGAGAGAGCGAGAGAGAGAGAGAGAGAGAGAGAGAGAGAGAGAGAGAGAGTGTCCAAGGACACTTGGACAGTAACCCAGTGGGAGCAGCCTGCATGTGGACCAAACTGGGAAACCTCAGATTCCAAAACTCACACTATCTCTCTCTCTCTCTCTCTAATAGGCCTATCTCACAGCCCCCTTCCGGTAGCTAGTGGTGTCATTTAACATTAGCATTTACACGTTTTTTACATTTCCTAATGTAAAAATCTGACAGACCAATATTATTATGAAGCAAACAATATGGTAAATCAGCTCGAACAGATAGAACAAACCTTACCTTGAGAAAACAAAAGTTGTAGACTTCTTAAATGACCTCTGTTAACATGTAGTGTCTATGGAGTGACGTCACGCTATCACCACTATAGCTCCGAATGGGGGGCGTGGAAAGGGGGCGGGGAAATTCTGTGAGATAGGCCTAACACATGGTCAACGTGTCGAGAAGAAAGAGCGAGGGTAATCGATAATAAGCGGGGGGGAAATGGTGGTCTGGAATCCAGGCTGATACTGAGACACTCCTTCAGTGTTTGTTTGTTTGTTTTGGTCTCAAAAACAGAGGAAAACGGACAGAAAAAGACTTGCTCACTGTATACAAATGAAGGAGAACTCCTTAGACCGAGACTTAAGAAAACTATAAGATATAGCACTGACAAAGGTCCCAGGACCGAAACGTTTGCTACTTTTAATTGCACTATGAGCACAGAGCACTTTATGAGCATGTTAAAATAATCAGGATGGGGGGGGGGGGATGAGGGGCTAACATGCTGGGGACACATGCCCCCTTCAGAGTCTTTAAATAAATACTTTTTGAAACGAAAAATGGGGAATTATTTCTTGGTGCCCTCGTCGTTCTGAAAGGGGGCGGGACTGCGATGCTCTATATGTAATCCCTTCCTAATTTTCCCTTGGAAGGCACTGAGCCTGTCGGTCCCGCTCATGGACAACTCAGAATCCTCGGCTCCCTGGTGTCTGAAACTGACCTTTGATTTATTTTTGTCCACATAGGAAGACCACCAGACTGATAATAAAAAAAATAAAAAATAAATAAACAAATAAAAAAATAATAATAATAATAATAATAATAATAATAATAATAATAATAATAATAAATAAATAAACACTGAAGGAGTGCCTATCAGCCTGGATTCCAGACCACCATTTCCCCCCCCGCTTATTATTATCGATTACCCTCGCGCTTTCTCCTCGACACGTTGACCTTGTGTTATTTGTTAATTAGCGATCGTTCAGCACTCAGCCAAAGCCATTAACACACTGGCAACAGGCTTATAGCCCCCCCCCCCCCCCCCCCCACCCCCCTTGCCCACGTCCTTGCCCCAACCTCGGATCATGGACACACGCTAGCTGGATCTATGGAGGAAGTACACAGAGCAAACAGAATGGAACAATACAGTCTAAAATGTTGGAATGTAGAAGATGTGTCGCATTCAGTCACTGTGTGTGTGTGTGTGTGTGTGTGTGTGTGTGTGTGTGTGTGTGTGTGTGTGTGTGTGTGTGTGTGTGTGTGTGTGTGTGTGTGTGTGTGTGTGTGTGTGTGTGCGTGTGTGTGTGCTAGGGCATTAACCAAATGTGATTTTTGATAGTCGACTCGATTACCATCAAAATCGGTTTATAGTCGATTATTCGGCGGTAAAATATGATATTTTTTCCATCCAATCAAGCATTAAAACACCGTGTTCTGAAACGGCCAGCGAGTGAAGGATTAACTGCAAAACTGAGCCGGTGAATGCAGGCCGAGTGGAATGGTAAGAGAGTGGCGACACGTGAGGAGGGACTCCTGCTATACTTTACTGGACGACACGTCTCCAATCTTGTTGAACAAACTACAATAATAAACTCACCAATAGTAAAAGTATTTACACACTGTAGTTGTACCCAATGAGCGTATGAGCCTATGAGGCATGCTTTTTACAAAGAAAATCTGTCTTGAATGCTGCAGGGGCCACCGCCGCCCACCGAGTGACGGTTACGGCAAAACCCACATACAGTAGACTTATATAATATGAAAACAATCAGCCAGGAATGGATTAGTACTTAAGTTGGAGAACTACCAACAAAACAACAGAGCTCACAGCTGCATGTCTGCAGTAGAAAAGCAAAAAAAAATAAATAATAATAATAATAATAATAATAATATTAGCGATTACTCGATTTGAATAATGCCCTAGTGCGTGCGTGCGTGTGTCACGGTGCGTGCGTGTTTACAAGCTTGCTGTATCTTGACTGAGGACTGGCTTGATTTGTGGATGTAACTTTGCTGCACCTCAACTATTTATTGTATGCAATTTTCCTTTGTGTGGACAGAAATAAATTGTTAAAATGTGCGTGTGTGCGTGCGTGTCGGAAGTGCAGATAATTTGATCCAGCAGAGAAAGGGCATAGCTGCTATGATTGTCATTTAAGCTCAGCATTGAATAAACAAAAAGCCAGGCTGTTATGCCCAAGGCCACTGCTACCCAAACAGGCTTTTTATTAACAGCCCATGCACAGCGTCAGGCTGACGGTTTAACCCATTTAGGCCCGACGTCGAAATTAAAAACAAAATCTAAATTCTGACAGTTTTCTGAAATACCTATATATGTTTCTATGTCAGAGGTGCTCAATATTTCATGTCAAGGATCCCAAAAAATATATGTAATTGCATGGCCACCGACCTCCACCTGAAAACATGTTGTTCCAGACTCCAGGGACCCCCCCAGAAGCAAAGATTTGAGTTAAAAAACGTTCGCTCTGAAAGAATATAATATTCAAAGATTTGAGGCATATTTTCACAATTTTTCAAAAATAGCAGACCTACAAGCTCATAGTGCGGCACTCGGTGCCGCGCTATGAGCTTGTAGATCTGCTATTTTCCATTAGCTAAAGTATATAACACGATGCTTCAAACACCAAAAGGGGTTCCCGCCAAGAATGGATTAACAGAAAGCAGGGCACACGTTGTTGATGATGATGATGTCGGGCCAGAAACCTCCTATCTCCCATGTTTCATGTTTTTTGAACACTTCTTTTGCCGGGGGAATATTTCATAATAAAGGCGCTAGAGTTCCCAGCAGATGAGGCAGATTTTACTCTGAAAAGCCCCGCCTTCCTATATTACCCCCCAAAACCGAGAGGCATCATTTTTCCCTTAGTACCTCATGCTAACTCGTCTTATGTCGTCTTTCCCCCCATGCTTTAAGAGCATAATTAAGGTATTCTTTACAAAAAGATTCCGAAAAAGAGAGAAATACATGTTTTGGTAATGCAATTTTATGTCAAAGTATAAGAGTCGAACTTTGCATGGCTATTTTATTATTAATATTCTCTGTGCATGTTTTGCGAATAATGCCCTAATAATGACCACTATGCTCTTAAACAAAGTGAGAAAATACATGTTTTTTTGTTGTTTTTTCATTGCCTTACATCTATAAATGTGTGGGTGGGTCACCTTTTGCTCTTGTATGTTAACACCCACCCACACCCCCCCCCCCCCCCCCCCCCCCCACACACACACACGCGTGCATCCACACCTGCTACTGTTTGATTAGATTATAGCACGTTTCATGCAATTAAGCAAATTGTGGTCTCCCACTGCGCACGCCTCAATCAAGGCTCCTTCATACGAAAGCAGGTAAACAATTAGGGCTAATTAGCGGCTGATTTCATCTTGTTTTCCGTCCGTATAAGCCTCGCTGCGATTGGCCAGGACCAAAATTGGTGGTGTGTGTGTCTGTGTCTGTGAGTGTGTGTGTGTGTGTGTGTGTGTGTGTGTGTGTGTGTGTGTGTGTGTGGGGGGGGGTGGTTAAAAATAAATAAATAAGAATGCAGGCTCAGAGGCGAGCTGTGAAGCTCCCCGCGGCGTGGTCAAAAGTGTAGGGCCGTATGGTCATGATTAGCAATTAGACCACAACAAAGGTCACCGGTAATTAAAACACCAGCCAGTTACTTACTGGCTGGTGCTTTGGAGAATACGGAGAATATATGGCTAATATACCTCCCCACCCGTGAAGCTGATTGACTGAACATTTATCGCAGAGAATCTCAACCGGTGGGCCTGGTGGTCTGTGGGGGTACTGCAAGAGGGCGCCCAAATAATTGGCAAATCACTAATTGTCACGGTTCGAGTCAAGACAGTGTAGGACCCAAGTGCAAGACGAGAGGAAGATCGAGGCAGCTCAGTTCAAATTAAAGTATTTATTTTACCAAACAGGAGGAGTAGGCTGCATTAATCAAAGTCCAGGTACAGGCAAAGGTCAGAAATACCGGTAGGCAGTCCGAGCACGAAGGAAACAAGGGGAAAATACTAAACTGGGAAAACTAGGGGATCTGAATACAACAGGGTTATTTAATCCATTAAATCATAGTGCCCAGCGATTTATAGCAGCGGAGCACATTCAGCGACGGAACGGATGTTATCCCGGATGTGGCTGAAGTAGCTAGATGTAGCCAAAACACTCCTGAGGCGATTGACAACCACGGGAGGTATGTTTAATTCTAACACGACTAGCAACGGGACCGCAGTGGGCCGTCTCATCTAACACAATCTTTTCTTAGAATTGGACGGAATGATTTAGATCAAGAGTTATTTAACGTTTTAAGATTTTCGATCTCGTCAGGGGGGAACATTTTCGATGACGTCCCACCGGAAGATAACATTGAGTGTTGTGCAACAGACGCTCTCCGCCTGTGGAGCGACGTGATCGGTTTTGATATCAATAATCTCCGTCCTTTTGATCAATCTCCGTCTTGAGCGCTGGGCGTTACTAATTGATAGGGCGGAGAACTCTGTCCTGTTTTCGCTCAGGGTGTTAAAGTTGAGTCAAATACAAAAGACTAACAAACTCACTGTGACAATGAACGAACCAACAGAGAACTGAAAACTATAAATCAGTGGTTCCCAAACTTTTTCATGTCAAGGACCCCCAAATTGACACTAAATAGCCCGCGGACCCCCCATTTGAAAAGATATGCCAGGAACCCCAATAAGAGAAGATTTTTATGGTGGCAGTGATTTTCAACCCCTTTAATTTCAAGGACCCCCAGTTTGACATGCATTAGTCTATGGACCCCCCATTGAATAAAAAATGGTAAATGGTGCATTTATATAGCGCCTTTATCCAAGGCGCTTTACAGATATTGTGCATTACATTCACCCATTCACACACACATTCATACACCGATGGCAGCGGAAACCATGCAAGGCACCAACCAGCACATCGGGAGCAATTAGGGGTTCAGTGACTTGCTCAAGGACACTTCGACACTAACTCTGGGGGAGCCCGGGTTCGAACTGGCAACCTTACGGTTACCATCCAGCCACTCTACCCCTGAGCCACCGCCGCCCCGAATAGCATTTCTATCTCTGGGACCCCCAAATTATATTGTAAAATCAATGCTAATTTAACTCTGAGAGCGTACAAATGGAACCAAATGGACCCGTTAGGGTCCATTTGGTTCCATTTGTACACTCTCTGAGTTACAGACCCATAAGGGTCCATTTGGTTCCAAATTATCATTTAGCTGGGTCTCCCCTGGAACTCCCTCAAGTACCCCTGGGGGTCCCCGGACCCCACTTTTGGAACCACTGATATAAATAGACAAGGACTAACTGGACACAGGTGAACACAACTGACACATCAACACAGGGATTGGCTGGGACACAGGAGGAGAAAACTACACTAATCACAACATATGAAACATAATTCGTTGCTGTCCGGAGGAAACCTCATAACTACATTTGTGAGGGTTTTTTTCCCCATAAATCAGTGCTATTGAACACCCTTTACGTCTGTGTGTTGTTTCATAAATCAGTGCTATTGAACACCCTTTACGTCTGTGTGTTGTTTCATAAATCAGTGCTATTGAACACCCTTTACGTCTGTGTGTTGTTTCGAAAATATTGAACCAATGGAAAGTAGTAAAAAATGCATTGGACAAAACCTCTTAAATCCATTGGACCCTCAAACTGTATGCTAAAACAGTCAACTCTACCACCTCTCTCCTTCTCATGCAAGTAATTGACAATATCTAATGTCACAACACCAACTTTGATGAGGCAGTATTGCATCGTTTAAAAAATATGAGGTTTTATTAATTTCCTTAAAAATGTATATTTTTAATTTCCTGAAAAATGAACATTTTGGAGTTATGAGGTTTCCTTCGGACAGCAGAGATATGTAAACACAGCAGGGTGACAGATTGTGACGCTAAGGTCGCCTTCACACCAGAAAGCTTTACTACGATTAAAACCAATCCTGCTGCACATTGTCGGAAAGTGTGCTTTTTTTGGCAGGTACACATCAAAGAACCGCATTCAACTCCGCCAAAAAACGGGGGTTTCGCTTTGCTTCCAATCGCATTTGATTTCGATCCGGTGCAGGTGGGAAGCAATCCGCAGCAAATAAAGGAAATTAAGCTAAACACAGTTGGAGACGCATAAGGGATATTCATTTTACGCAGCGCAAAGATGTCCCGTTTAACCGTGGTGACATGGGCAAATAAGGAGTAGGAGACTGAAGCCCTCATTGAAATATGAGGACTAATACATTAATCAATTGCTTAAGGAAACACATAAAAAAAACTGTAGTGTATCCTACAGAATATTCAGTCCGTCTGTGCATTAACATGCAGAGTGTTGTCACTGCTGACTGCTTTTAGTCTAGGATCGCTGAAGAAGGAAAAAATAAATAGTTTTATAATATGGTTTGATATCAATAAACATCAAATAAAACTGCCAGTGTGAATGCAGCATATGATTCTAATAATAATAATAATAATAAAAGTAAAAATCAAGGTTTTTACTTTAAAATCCTGTCTTTTTTTCACAGGCCTATCGGCCTACTCACTGATCCAAGCCGGAACACAGGCTGATAGGATACTTTTGTTTTTCCCTTGTTTAATTAAATTCATTTTGATGTCTCACGTACTTGCAGGATCCTGTGATATATACAGACCGATATATAGACCGACAGGACGCGCCTCTCTCTCTCTCTCTCAAATATGTTTGTCTGCAGCAGTTTCCAACACAGTTTTATGAACATTATTCAAGTGAGATGCGTTAGTTTGACTATTTAACAGCAATATAGGCTAATATAGCTACCAAAATGTATGACAGGCAGAGCCTGACCACAGCCTTTTGTGGCGGTTCTGGACAACCGTGTGTCGGTCACTGCACTCCGTGTGGGGGTGTGGAACGCATGTGTCAAATATGAAGTCTTGGGGAAAACGGTTCTCGAGATATGTGGATTACAGACGTACACACGTACGTACACACGTGGTGTGTATGTACGTGTGTACGTATGGTGCATATTTACATACATATATCATGAAGGAGGAGGAGGGGAGGAGGAGGAGGTGAGGGGAGGGTAGGCTGACTTGGCAGTAACATGTTGGCGACGGTTAAGGCTGGTGCGCGGCTGCGCGCTGCACGCACACGGCTTTGACTGATGGTCCCTTTTTGCTGACTTTCCAGGGGGGAGGGTGTCAGGGAGAAGCCACAAATATACAGGCATAGAGCTGGACACACACGCACGCACGCACGCACGCACGCACGTACAAACACATGCCTGCAACTGCTTTTAAAACTCAATCTGTGCCAGGAACGTTTGGTTACGTTTTAAGCAGTAAAACCCCCTGTGCCAAGACGTAGTAAAGTTACGTTATTTAAAAAAAGGAAAAAAAACATTTTTTTTTAATACATATATTTAAAAAAAAATAATAATCCGACGTGCACCTGGCCAGCGTTTAACAGGTGGCATGGATTGTGTTTTAACCCATTCTGGGCGGGAACCCCTTTGTGTTTTAAGCATTATGTTATACTTTAGCTATTGGAAAATAGCAGATCTACAAGCTCATAGCATGGCACTGAGTGCCACACTACTGGCCAGTGGCTTGTAGATCTGCTATTTTTCAAATATCGTGAAAATGTGGCGCAAATCATTGAATATATATTCTTTCAGAGCGAAAGTTTTAAAGTCAAATCTTTGCTTCAGATGGCGTCCTTGACATGAAATAGTTTGAGAACCAACATAGGTTTTTCAGAAAACTGTCAGGATTTAGAAGACATTTTGTAGAATCTGGTCTCAGGTCTAAATTTAAATGTGTGTTGTATCACGCATATACGGGAAAGTTTCTGTTTTGTTTTGTTTTATCATTGATGTGAATATTGATGTGAAAATGAAATTGCACTGCGATGTATATCAACGACACTGCGGATGGGAGCAACCTCAATGTCTTTCGAGATGACATAAAGGATTGGATGAATTCACGAAGAAGAGGATATTAATCTTAGCAATAAATGCCGATCGATTACTTAATCCACTAGAAGGTTCAGTTCACAAGTCAGTTCCTTGGCAACAAAGAAAGGGAGCATAATAAATAAAAAAAAATTAACAAAGTGAAACATATAAATAAGGACCAAAATAGGCATACCTGTTGTGTAGTTGCTATTGGTTTGTTAACCCATTTTGACCTGGGAACGATTCTATAAATGTCTTCTAAATCCTGACAGTTTTCTCTTCGATTTTTCAAAAATAGCAGACCTACAAGCTCGTAGCGCGCCACTCGGTGGCGCGCTATGAGCTTGTAGATCTGCTATTTTTCAATAGCTAAAGCATAACATAATGCTAACACCTAAAGGGGTTCCCGCCCAAAATGGGTTAAGAGTTAGACTTGGCACAGACACTTAGAAGGAGACCCGGTCCGCACAAGTGTCGGACAGTTTTTGGACTGCATTTGATCATTTTTATGAATGTTCTGGCTATTTGAATGAGTCTGATCTTGTAGACGCACCTGTGTGTGATGTGCCATTCTGATTTGCCGTATTGAAGAGTTTTACATTCTTCATCATCTGTTCTTTTTTCTGAAATACGTTTTCGGCAAGATTGGACTTGTGTGTGGAACTGAACTGCAAGTAAGCTACAGTGAAGAAACTACAGAGCACACTGGGTTTTGTTGTACAGTGTTTGCTGTGACTTGATACCTAAGCAACAAAGCCAAAACAGAAATTGACTGTACTGTATCTTTGGCAGAGTCTACGACGTGCATCAGTTACAGCATGGATCACAATACTCGCTTTTGTAATGTGCCGCCGAGTCACTCGGACACTGCTCCTGTCCGACAATTGCCTAACGCTTTCATGGGGGACGGAAAAGAGGACTTCTCATATTGGTGCAGAGGCTTTGAGAGAGCTGTGGGTGCTGATCCTGATTATAATGAGCACAGTCTGTCTCAGTCGCTGCCGACGTGCCTGGGTGCTTCTGCTTTCGCTTTCTGGGACAGTCTAAGCAGCAAAACAAAGGAAGATTACGCAGTGGCCAAAGACAAACTCACAGTTATTTTCAGACGCACCCGCCAGCCTGGTGAAACAATTACAGTGTTTGCTGCAGAAATCAGCAACATCGTGGAGGAAGCTTTTCCCTCACATGGACACAATGCCAAGGCCAAGGAAAAGTTTGAGAGGTTCACGTACGGAATCCAGCCAAGTCTTCAGCTGCGTTGTCACGAGCAAGGCATGAATACAATAGAAAATGCTTCATGGTTCGCACTAGAGATTGAGAAATCTAATCGTGCCCATTCCGTGTTTTCTTTACCTCACATTCAGCAGTTTTTCCCACAGACACGGGGCTTCCCCGCGGCCTCTCCTCTGACCCCTACTGTGCCCGTAATGTCTGCCCATTACGTCGGTACCTCGGACCAATTAAGATCTTTGTTAATTGGTCCGACTAGGACGGCAGAAGATCTTTCACGTATGGATCGACTTGAACGCCAGGTCCAGCGCATGCAGATCGTAGAGAAACGCAGCTGGTCATTAAACCGCAGGTCTCGTCGCCGGAGTCCTGACGGTACACCACGCAACAGTCGTCATTATCCCACCCGAAGAGACGACAGGGAGCTTTATGACGGGCCAGGGGCCCCAACGCCACCTCGTCCCACGCAGGGAAGAGTGTTTACTGCAGATAATTGCTCTGCCCCGGTGCTGGCCGGGGGTAGAATCTCCGGTGCCCCCCCCTCCCACCCCCCCACAACCCTCCCACCCCCCCACAACCCTCCAACCCCCCTTCTCCCACCCACCCCACCCCCCTCCCTCCCACCCCCCAGCCCTCCCCCTCTCCCCACCCCCCCACAACCCTCCAACCCCCCCTCTCCCACCCCCTCACACCCCCCCCACCCACCCCCCACCCCTCCCCCCTCTTCCCACCCCCACCTCCCACCGCCTCACCCCCCACCCCCCTCTCCCACCCCTCACACACCCCCCCCTCCCCCCTCTCCCCACCCCACCACCCCCCTAACTAGGGGACCCCCGCACTGACCAGCTTTTGGAATTGTAGGAGTTGAGGCATTATACATTTCATTCGACTCCACGGATAGACCTTGTGAAAATAGCCGCTCTGCAAGCTCACAACGCCTCGCAAGGCAAGGCATTGTGAGCTTGTAGAATGGCTATTTTCACAATTTCTACCTATTGGTAGTATTTGAAAATTTGGCCAATATACGGTAGTTTGTTAATTTTGATGTAGTAATGGCCTTATTATTAGGGCCCGGGCACTGCATGGACAATATTGAAATCGCAATGATTATTATAAATATTATTATTATTATAAATCATTTTATAGGTATTATAAAGTTCTTAAATTGTCACTTTATGTGCAGATTCCGAAATGTATATACACTTATACTGTATGTTGAATTGCTTACTGTTGAGTCAGAAAACAATCTTTCATTTCAATCAAATCATTAAGCTAATCATCTGTAGACCCCCTAATCTGTAGACCCCCCAAAACCACAAGAGCAAGGATTCCTGAAACGTTTTTTTCCCCACTGAAGTATCATTCAGATTCTTCCTAATCCATTCTTATTGCTTTCCGAAAATACCCAACTTCTATAAAAGCAAGGTATTCTTATAAATAACAATAATAAAAAAACTACAACAAATAATCTCACACACCTTTTATGTCTCGCCCCAGAAAGTATCTGTCTATATACAGCATCTAAATGTTATCTTATAACTAAATGTTAATTGTTATATCTGAATGTTTTCCCAAGTGTAAGGCTATATATTTAGTTTGGCGCTCCCCAGCAATCACTCTAGTTCCGCAGTTTTGCTTGTTATTTTTAGGTGACAATGTACTGTATTTGTGTTATTGTGTCATATAAAGCACAAGGATGTCTATTTATTTAACAATGTTTATATTGTATACAATGGAAAGGAAACAACCCCCTATAGGGCATTCTGTGTTATGCTTTTAACTTGTAAATTGTACCTCTGTCTGTACTAATGCAAACTGTTATTAAAGTATTCAATATAACAAATGTGGCTCTCAATAAGCCAGTGTAAGCTAAAAGATAGTGTATTGGTCTGGTTGGGCAATAACGTTTGAAAAATAACTCAAGAATGAAACCGCACAGTTGGTAGTGCTGTCGCCTCACAGCTAGAAGGTCCTGGGTTCGATTCCCGCTCGGGACGCTGTGGGTGCTGGCGGCGTGTTTCCTTCTCCGCGTCATTAGTGCCCATACCCGAGACGGGGTTGGCGAAAGGGGGCCTTTCTGTGTGGAGTTTGCATGTTCTCCCCATGTCCCCTAGGGTAGGTACCCTCACAACAAACATGCAGTAATCCTGGTCTCTAAACTACCTCCCCCTGGCCAGCCGGGCCGCCTGATGGAGGGGAAAGGAACTGGTTGGAATAACGTGTTCCTTCCACGCGCTACGTCCAACCAGGGAAACTCCCCCCTGTCAGGTGTAAAGGAGCAACTTGGACACTCAGGCATGAAGGAAGCATGTGAGTTCAAGTCCGTTGCTCTCCCCATGTCCCCTATATATGGGGACTAGGTTGGCGGAGGGTGTGTAGAGAGCCCAGGATCACATTAGATAATTGACACAGGGGTGAAAAATGGGTTACAAAATCGTGGGAGGACGCAACTTCTGATTGGGCGGAATGAGATGATGTATGATGATGCACGATGATAAGAGCCCACCCTTGCGACGCATTTGTGAGCTTGTAGAAATATATATATATATATATATATATATATATATATAGGGCTTGTAGATCGGCTATTTTCAGCAAGTGAAAAAAACAGTCATTACGACGGCATCAAGGCCCGCCAAAATACATTTTAGTTCACCAAAATCTTATGACATTTAGTCGATTAAACTAGACTAACACTAAAACATTCCAGGTGACTAAAATGTGACTAAAACTAAATGAAAACTATTCAAGAGACTATGACTAAGACTAAAATCAGAATCTGCTGCCAAAAACAAGACTGCTGGTCGCCAATAATCCCCCCCTTGTTGCATGTGCTATACTCTACGGCAGGGGTTCTCAACCCGTGGGTCACGACCCCTCGGGGGGTCGCTAAATTATTTTGGGGGGTCCCCAAATAAACTTAACCCCCCCCCAGCAACTGAATGGCTGGAAAATGGAAATGAAGAGTTTACATATAGTACACATAGTACATGCATACACCTTCCCTAATGTATATCTTGTTTCAGTATTTATTTATGGTGTATTGTCTCTATTATTAAGGTTATTGTAGCAGTCAATTTATATTGGGGGTCGGGAGGGGGCGGGGCGGGGGTCCCGATACGTTGCCAAAGCATTTTCGGGGGTCCCAAGCCAAAAACGTTGAGAACCCCTGCTTTACGGTACTTCTTAGGTTTGTACCAATAATCCCCCCCCTTGTTGCATGTGCTATACTCTACGGTACTTCTTAGGATCGTACCAATAATCCCCCCCTTGTTGCATGTGCTATACTCTACGGTACTTCTTAGGATCGTACCAATAATCCCCCCCTTGTTACATGTGCTATACTCTACGGTACTTCTTAGGTTTGTACCAATAATCCCCCCCTTGTTGCATGTGCTATACTCTACGGTACTTCTTAGGTTCGTACCAATAATCCCCCCCTTGTTACATGTGCTATACTCTACGCTACTTCTTAGGTTTGTACCAATAATCCCCCCCTTGTTGCATGTGCTATACTCTACGCTACTTCTTAGGTTTGTACCAATAATCCCCCCTTGTTGCATGTGCTATACTCTACGGTACTTCTTAGGTTCGTACCAATAATCCCCCCTTGTTGCATGTGCTATACTCTACGGTACTTCTTAAGTTTGGACCAATAATCCCCCCCTTGTTGAATGTGCTATACTCTACGGTACTTCTTAGGTTTGTGTGAAGAGAACGGCAGTTCAGTTCGGGCACAAAAAAAGAAATAAAAAATATATTTCTCTTCCTATCGACTAGGCGGGGAAACTGCTCCCCCCCCCCCCCCCCCCCCCCCCACCTCCCAGCCATTCTAAATAGGATGTAATAAATCTACCCTTGCCCCAAGATCTGTACTTAAAAGTGTCCCAGCTGATAAATGCGGGCCTTTGTCTGTGCTCAAATGCACCCCCCCCCCCCCCCACCAGAAATGGATGGGATGGGGGAGGGGGGGGGGGTGCAACTGAAGAAGGGGGGAAAGAGCCAATTGGTCATGTAGATGCATGGTTTGACAGAATATCTCTTGGCTGGCAGGGTGGAACAGTGAATGAAAGAAAGAGAGAGAGAGAGAGAATCCATTGTAGTGTCATTTGTCTTGTCACACACTTCCTATTGCACACTGTATGGTCTCTCCTCGTCTACTCTCGCAGGCATGCTCAACCTCAACATTTCTTCATTCTCTCTCTCTCTCTCTCTCTTTTAACATCTCCTCTCCACAATTCTCTACAGTCATTTTCCTCAGTGGTTCTCAAACCTTTCCATGGACTCACAAATGTATTACAAGAACTCTTGCTCTTGCTGTCAAATGGATACAGTATAAGAGCTTAAATTGATGTTGAGGCTATTTTTTTGCTGGGGACCTGCTGGAAAATAAAAACAGTTATAATTCCTTTTGTTTTTTTATTATTTGTTTTCACTGCATGGACCATTCTCACATGTCCCAGGAATGGGTGGACCAAAGGAAAGATTCTCAGCTTTTTATTTTCTGAATAATTTTAAATAATACCCATTGTTTTGCTAAAAGTTGGTTCAGTGTTCTAGGGTTAAGTTCCTAATTATCGGTGCTGTAATGCAACTTTCATATTAGTAATGTGATGATAAAAAAATATATATTTATATATATATAAAACATCTTGCCACACTGCTGTGCAAGCTTACCCAAATTAACCGTCAGCTTAATCAGACAATGTGACGAGTAATTAGCAGCCAATTAGTGCACATGTGTCTCGCTCATGTCTCGGCCAATAATGGAGAGAGGGAGCGGCTCGGCACCCCATGCTGATCCAACCTGCACTGAATCACTTACTGTAATCTACCTCCACACTGGATACTCGCTCGCACGCACACACGCACGCACGCACGCACGCACGCACGCACGCACGCTGTGTGGGTGTGCACGTGCGTGCGAGAGATCGTGAGTGACGGCAAAGCTACACCAGGCTTTTCTCGCGCGTTAAACGCGCAGCCCGCGCGTGCGTTTTTTTAAATAGGACTGGACCTAAATTAAACGCACGCGTGGGGGTAAACTCGCGCGTTGTGCGCGAAAAGCCTGGTGTAGCTTGGCCGTCATATACTTCAATACAGTGATTCTCAACCTGTTTATTGTACATGGACATTATGATTTCAATGATACTATCTCATTCATATAAAACACAATATACACAACTATGTATATTTATACACATAACAATACGTTTCAGTTAGTTACTGACTGTTACAGTCTGGCATTATGTGGTTGTGGTGTGAGCGGAAGCATGCACATATAAATATAAGAAGGGTAAAGTGCTAGGCTGAGGCAAAAAAGCCCAAGGGGCTTATACGAGGCCTCTACCTATGTAAATCAAAATGAAACATTGTACAAGAGATATAGAATATCCAGAAGACATAATTGCAGTATATAAAACAAGAACACATTCATAGGTTAGGTTTAGCCCTAGGTTTGAGTTGCACTTATACAGTATGGGGCGGCGGTGGCTCAGGGGTAGAGTGGCTTGATGGTAACCGCAAGGTTGCCAGCTCGAACCCGGGGCTCCCCCAGAGTTAGTGTCGAAGTGTACTTGAGCAACACACTGAGCCCCTAATTGCTCCCGGTGTGCAGGTTGGTGCCTTGCATGGTTTCCGCCGCCATCGGTGTGTGAATGGGTGAATGTAATGCACAATATATGTAAAGCGCCTTGGATAAAGGCGCTATACCTGTGTGTGGGAAAACTTCTCTCATGTCTAAATTATTTTATCAGAGTAAAAAAAACGTTAACTGTAAAGTCTTAAGAGTACATTTTAAAATGTGTAATCTGGATTGAACTAACCCGTTACTTTTTAAATTGCGTATACTCGGATTACGTTACTGACTACAATATATAGCAAGTAACTTGTAACTGTAGGGGATTACTTTCTAAAAGTAACCTTCCCAACCCTGGTAGGGAAGCAGCCCAGAAGTGTTGTGCACCGAAAACAGCAGATCTACGCTTGACTGTTTGACTTTAAACAACTCAAAAGAAGAAAAAAAAAACATTATTTAAAAATGTCTTCAATAGTCAGTCCTGACATATTTATGTTCTCACGAGTAAAATTATACAAATGTGAGTGCGTGCGTGCGTGCGTGCATGCGTGCGTGCGTGCGTGCGTGCGTGCGTGCACACTGTGCAGGATATGGTATTATGTGATCAGTGGTGTGCAAACAAAAAAAAGAAATAAAAGAAAAAAACATTTGCAAACCAACCAATCAAACCCACACACACTTGTGTCTTGACACAAAAGCTCCACAACACACCCTCTCGATTCCATACACACACACACACACACACACACACACACACACACACAGTGTGTTGCGTGTGCTTGTGTGTGTTTGTGCGTGCACGTAGCCACGTACACAAAGCGTGCGGGGTGACATTGAAATAGTTGCCATGACTACCAGGCATTGAGGCAATCAGCTTAATCACTCAATCAAGGCCACGTGGTGAAAGGATGGCATTCCGTGTGGTTCTTTGTTTAATTAGTTTAATTACACCTGCACATGTGTGGCAAAAAAAATATGCTGTTATTCTATTGTTCTTAAATGACCGCGAGGGTCGCAAGGATAAAGTTTATCTGCACTTTGCTGAAACAATCTTTCCTACCACACATGTTGAGCTGGAGAATACTTGCTTTTGTTCTATAGGCAGATACACGTTAACTGTAAAAAAAATTAATACAAATATGTCTGAAATTTCTTTATTAGGAACAATCCCTTGAGATGAATCATCTCGTTTTCAAGGGGGTCCGCGATTCACCAAGTACACTTCATACATAAAGACACTTTTTACAGACAATTCAACCAGACAAAAACAAGACAAGACAAAACAATACAATTCATAGATAAACAAAAAACAAAACAACATTTCACATAACATGGACATAACGTAGACATAACACATGGATCATTGCATCATGGATCTGTTATAGTGATGATTAGTGAAAACATGAACAGGTAGTCTCAAGATGAGAGGACAGCATAGTTTTAAACAAATGAAAAGATGTTATTGAACGTATACAAATATAAAAACGATGCCAATGTTTTCAGCACAATTAATCAATTGATTGATTGATTGTTTGATTGAAAGTTTTATTTCACAGGATGCAGAATGGGTACATTCAAACGAAAGTACAGGTCAATACAAAAACTGTTACTTGAGGATAGAAACAGAAAAGGCGCGAAGACTTGTTTACATACTGTAAGGGTCCTCCATTTTCAATTTATGAGAACATGAAGCAGCACAATTTTATTTTATTTTTATTTTTTATTTTTATTATTATATAACTAGATCCTGACAAGTTCCGGAAAAGACTCACTGTGATTGGCCAGTAGTCACTTTGATTGGCACTTGGGGAAAACGACGCTCACCCCAAAAAACCTTTAGGATTCTGTCCCTGTCGGGACAAAACTCGGACAGTCGCTGAGTCGTGCACGCAGGTGCGCGCGGGTATGCGTGCTGATTGCAGGAATGCCCAAGCCGAGAGCTATACGGCATTGGCAAAATTCTGCTCTGTGTCTGCGATAATTGCCAGTCGCCATATGGCGGAGGCTATGCTTCCTGTACCCGCAGTCTGTATCCTCAAGCACTTGTTGAGTTTCCCAAGTTTGTGCATCTTAGGCTACTACTGTTTGTGTTCAAGAATGTCTTGTTAAATGTGTGTGTGTGTGTGTGTGTGTGTGTGTGTGTGTGTGTGTGTGTGTGTGTGTGTGTGTGTGTGTGTGTGTGTGTGTGTGTGTGTGCGCGCGCATACTGTACTCAGATATGTGTCAGGGGTGAAGAGGAGAGCAGATGGTTATCTACTAGACACTGCATCAAATTTTCAGCGTTAATTTAGTTAATTTAGTTAAAGTGGGTTGACAATATTACAGGAAACCCTTAACAGTTATTTTTCCAGGTTTCTGTCTCACAGCAAGGACATGAAACCCTGTACTGTATCTCCATGTTTCAACTTTTGTTAATCGTTAGGGTTGTCCCGATCCAATCACGTGATCGGAAATCGGGGTCATTTTCAAATGATCGGAATTGGATCGGAAAGAAAATAAACGGTATACATCCCTAGTAACAATATTATATCCAATTATGATATTAGACTGGATGTGTTCTCTGTGATTTGGGATATTGTACTATTGTGATATTGGCATGAGTGTGCTATATCAAATATAAATATCTGATCGGGGAAAATCGGTATCGGCAGATACTCAAAATTGGTCGATCGAAATCGGATCGGGAGCAAAACAAAACGTGATCGGGACATCCCTAGTCATGGTAAATGTATGTGCACTACTTCATCATACAAGAGTGTCACAACATGGAAACAGTGAAAATAGCACTATAGCCCATTTTGGCCTGACCTCGAAATTTAAAAGAAATCTTCTAAATCCTCCAGTTTTCTGAAATAAATATTTTCACGATTTTTCAAAAATAGCAGACCTACAAGCTCGTAGCGCGCCACCGAGTGGCGTGCTACGAGCTTGTAGGTCTGCTATTTTTCAATAGCTAAATTATAACATAATGTTTAAAACACCAAAAGGGGTGCCCATTTAGACCTGAGGCCGTTAAAAAAAAAAAAAAAGTCTTCCAAATCCTAACAGTCTTCTGAAAAACCTGTGCTCAACCATTTTCATGTCAAGGACCTCCAGAATTATCTGTATTTGGCTGCGGACCCCCATCTGAAAATATGTAGTTCCAGCAGGGACCCACAGTGTGTGTGTGTGCGTGCGTGTGTGTGTGTGTGTGTGTGTGTGTGACGCTGTATTTGACGGGAATTCAAGTAGGGCTTTAATTCCCGAAAAAGGTTTCCGCTCGACAGCAAACGATATGTACCATATATATATATTTGTTTTTCTTTTGCCTGCACGGAAAAAAAGAAAAAGAAAAATAACAACTACTACTACTACTTCACAGCAGAGCCACTCCAACTCCCCCGTCGGTGGATAAGTGAGTTCTTCTCCAATTACAGGTGTGAAGACTCGCACGCACGCACGCACGCACGCACGCACGCACGCACGCACGCACGCACGCACGCTAAGGTTAACAAGGGATGTCGACAGCACTCGATCTATCCCTTGGTACCTTGGCCCTTGCAGCTGACACTGCGCACCGCTGCCATACATACATACCACACGTCTCGCCCCGACCGCGCAAGCAACTAGCGCACGCTGACATCCATCTGGAAGGCGCCGTATAATTAGCCTGCACACACGCACGTGCACGTACAGCGCTCACGCTCACGCTCACACACACACGCACACGCACACACGCGCACGCACATCACGAATCCTCTGCTGTGTATCAATCAAATAAGGCATCCAACAGTCGGGTAATTGGAACAACGTCAGGAAAAATGTACTTGTCAGAGTGGTGAGGGTAACGGGGGGGGGGGGGGGGGGGGGGTGCAGGAAGGAGGGGGGGGGGGGGGGGGAGCTATCTATAAGATCAGACAAAACCAAGACGTGTGGAAGGTAGGAGTGCGCGAGAGCCAGCAGAGAGCGGGGTAGATGATGGGGTCAATGGTGACCTGCGTCTTATTACTGTATCTGGCTATTTTCCGACCATAGGGACCGTTTCACACCAAGCACGATGATGAGGACTAGAAATATCATTAAAAATACACATACACACACATATATATATATATATATATATATATATGCCTATATATTTTTTTCTTTTCCAACTCAAATGGATGGCATTGTTGCACACCACAACTATAACGACAACTAACGATACTGAATTGGATTGCTTTCAGTGTGATCTCATGAACGATAGAAACACTGACAGCCATTCAGAAGTATGTACAGTATGTTAAGTTATTTGCGATAATCATATTAAAAAAATATATCATTTTCACTTTCAGCCAAATACAACAAGACTGAGCGTTGGGGGTGCGTCAGCTATAGGTCAGGAGGTAACAGGGGGCTAGACTCTATCCCTATATGGAATGTATGGAATGCATAATTGCATATGCTAATAAAAAACACCGTAATACTTCCTATATGTGATATGGTGCCAACCCATTTAAAAAACTTAAAAACAAACATACAAATCTTAAACTGGATCCTGTAAAACAGGGGCAGGCAACCTGCCAGCAATATTTTAACCCATTTTGGTGTTAGCATTATGTTATACTTTAGCTATTGAAAAATAGCAGATCTACAAGCTCATAGCTTACGAGCTTTAGGTCTGCTATTTTTGAAAAATCGAAGAACGACTGACATAGAAACATAGCTTTTTCAGAAAACTGTCAGGATGTAGATGACATTTTTTTAATCTGATCTCAGGTCAAAATCAGTTAAATATATTTATCAACTTATCCTATGCCTAGCCTATTGACTGAAAAGATTCTCTATTTATGAAAGAAATAATATATTTAAGGTATCTTTTTTAGTTTTTTTGTTATAAAGGGCAAATATAATGTTTTAAGGCATATTTGTCTTATTAACCAGGGATCCTTTTAAGAACTTGTATTTATTTCTCCGTTCTTCACCTGTATACAGGAGAAAGGAGCACCACGGCAACAATCATCTCCTCAGCCCCGATTAAGCTCCCCCTGTGCACAATAAAACAGAATAATACCTTTCCTGTTTACACAGAAATCACATGCTTTTTCACAGCTATAGAGCGTCGCAGTCCCGCCTCCTACCCGGGACCAGGAAATGAAATCCAATGCATTATTCTCATAGACATTTCGTAAAGTATTTATTTAAAGACGGTTACGCCGCGGACAAAGCCAACTCGAGTCGTGACAACTCATGACAACACAAACAATATTTTGGACCAAACAAATAATTAGAAAGAAGAAAAACAACAAAAAAAGTGTTGTAACCTGCCGTTTTTTTCTTCTTTCTAATTATTTGTTTGGTCCAAAATATTGTTTGTGTTGTCATGAGTTGTCACGACTCGAGTTGGCTTTGTCCGCGGCGTAACCGTCTTTAAATAAATACTTTACGAAATGTCTATGAGAATAATGCATTGGATTTCATTTCCTGGTCCCGGGTAGGAGGCGGGACTGCGACGCTCTATACAGCTCCACGCAGTCGCAGTCGCAGTCGCACGCACGCACGCGCACACACACACACACACACACACACACACACACACACACACACACACACACACACACACACACACACACACACACACACACACACACACACACACACACACACACACACACACACACACACACACACACACACACACACACACACACACACACACAGCCTCATATTCTCGAGGGAACATTCACCAGAAATAGCTGATAGTAGTAGAAATAGTGCGTGCGAATAAGGTGGGGGGTGGGGCTTATAGGTCACCGTCGATCCACTATCTCCCGAGTCCCCCGTCGAGACGACACTATAGAGTTGTGAAAATATCACCGTTTTTGATAGCTCGCAATCTGAGGGTTCAATCTCAGAAGAAAAAAACACACTTAAAAAGCGTGCCATCAGCTGACCTTTTCAAGACGGCAGGACAGGTGGTCCATAAAACGAGCAGTGCACATGTGTAACGAAGGCTTTCACCTAGAGCTCCATATATGGAGACAACAGATGCTGACATCAGATCAATGGCCCATATATGGGTATATCATTGTGACACGCATCCAGTTGACTGGCACCCGGTCGAACCCTATATATAAAGAGTGAGAAGTATTGGCTACGCTACTCGTGAGAGGCTTCATAGTTTTCTATACGTGTCAGGATATTTGGCTTTACAACCCAGATATTCTCAGCGATACCTGCAGGCTTTTGCTAAAAATGTTTGCTATTTTTTTGTGAAACTAAACACATCCAAAGAGCACCTGTTTGCAGTTCGCCATATTCACACACCGCCTCTTCATCTATTGTGAACTTACTTTGATAAAAAAAATACAAAAAAATAAACAGATCATGCATTCGATAAGACTAGAGAGGAGAAAAGGACAGGAGAGAAAGACACACACACAGAGAGAGAGAGAGAGAGAGAGAGAGAGAGAGAGAGAGAGAGAATATTAAAAATATAGACTTATAGACTATGCCAAGAGGGTTCTAATAATGGTTATGGAGTTTGATTATACTACAGTATGTCCCTTTTATTATTATTTTTTTATTAGAGTAAAACAATGTGGTAGCGCCGACAGCCCCAACATAAACATGAGTAGTTTCTAGTTTATGGTTGCAATTACTTTTTGCAGGTCTACATGTTTTGCCATCTTCAAATTCACCAATGCATCTTTATCTCTGCCATCATTTATTTAACGCGGGGTTGTTATTATTACCCAGATAACTCACCGGAAGCCACCACCACACTGACGACAGTGAGGTAATTTGCTCCACAAATCACGCAAAAAAAAAGCGCGTTTGATGATCGGCACATTCCTCAAACACGTAAGGTAATCGTCACGGAGAAATACAGTCCATGTGTGTGCGTGTCTGAGATGTGTAAAAGACGTGCGCAGAGTGAGTAGACAGAATACGTAGTTACCGTACCATCTCATAATGCACTGGTTCCCAAACTTGTTCATGTCAAGGTGTGTCAAATTGACACTAATTAGCCCACGGATCCTCATTTGAAAAGATATGCCAGGGACCACCCATAAGAGAAGATTTGTACAGCTCTAGCAGTGATTCTCAACCCGTTTAATTTCAAGGACCCCCAGTTTACAAGGGGTCCTTCCCCAGTTTACAAGCCTGAGGAAGGTCGCAAGACCGAAACGTTTAATAAAATGCTCTGAACCCAGCAAGTGGCAGTGTGCGGGTGTCCCTCCTTTCCACATTGTATAAGGACCCCCAGTTTGACATGCATTAGTCTACGGACCCCCATTTAAAGGACCACTTCACCACTTTTCAACCTATCTTCATATAATAGGTCCTCACTAATAATCATGATAAAATGGCACCATTTTTTTCTACTCAGTCTGTGTCTCATAGGAGGGCTGTGGGCAGTTTAGAAACCGTCCTCCAGTGACGGTTTCTAAAAAAAAAGGTAGTCGACGAACATTTTTCGTCTTAGTTTCAGTCGACGAAATCAACACTGCTGCTCCACACCACTACAGGTGGTGTCTGTTAGAGCAACGTGAGTTGATCAGGAGTGCTGCAGCCTTGCTGTGCAGTCTCGGTGTCACTGTGCAAGGCGTGCAGGCCAACATGGACCACTGAACAGCCAACGGCTAAGAGGATATGACAAGAGTGGACTGCCAATTTGAAAAGCTGCCACACAAGCCCGAAAGGTCACAGGTGTGATATAGCCTTATATACCCAACAAGCAGCCAGTTTAAATGCATCAACGGTACATTTATACCACGTTATATGTTGCACTATATTATCCTGGAATGAACCCCTTATCCCCTGCTGCACGCGCATGCACGTATACCAGCGGTGGCCTAAGGGTTAGAGGAGCGCCCTTGTTGCCGAAAGGTTGCCGGTTCGATTCCCCGGACGGGCAGAACAAATCTGGGTGGGGAAGTGATTGTCATCACTCACCCAACACCGCTGAAGTGCCCTTGAGCAAGGCACTGAACCCCCAACTGCTTAGTGGCCAACAGTATGAGACTGTGGTTGTACTGGTCAGCTCCCAGGTTTTAATGTGTGTGTGTTTGTGTGTGTCTGTGTGTGTGTTTCTATGTGCAGGGCATTGCTGAAAATGAGCACTTGTGCTCAGCTACTACCCTGGGTAAATAAAGGATAAAAAAAATAAAAATAAGAAATACCGCAGCGCTGCACGCACACCAAATTTAACCTGCATTACACTGGACTCAAAACGAAATCGGGTTGTCCCGATCCGATCGCGTAATCGGAAATCGGGGGCCGATCACATATTTTTTTGCATTGCAAAACGATATGATACAAAGTCAATGTTGCCGTTTACATGTCAATATACTTCGAGTCTTGAAATTAAAATGGATTTTTCGATGCAGTTGCTAATTTATATTGTTACACCGCTGGTCTTATACGAACACAATTGGCCCGTGGTCGGCGACGGAGCGTGCCTCTAGCGTGCTGGCCGTGGCGCCTAGATCAGCGAGGAGTGTCGAGAGAGAGGAGCAGAGCGAAGGCTCTACGACGTCTTTCCAGTAGGGGCTCCTCACTGGCATGAGTGGCAGGTGAGTCAGGAGTCAAAGCAGTGACAACACTGTGGTGGAGGACGATATTTTTATATATATCAGACGTTTAAAAAAACGGCAGAGCTAGATCGATCGGCTATACGTTCAACGCGTGAAAAACCAAAAAAGAAATGTCTGGAAAACGCACCCTATAGCCAAATTCCAATACCGCAACTTTCACACTCGCTCACTCCCCTCGCGTCCTCCACTCGCTCCTCGGCTCCGCCCCCAGCGAGGAGGAGTGGAGGAGGAGAGGATTCAATGCGAGGACAGAGTGGTGGAGTGGATTTGCCTCTAGAATCAGAATGTACTCCGCTGTCATTTCAAAGCGACGGCACATTCCGCGATCACTTATGACGTGAATCAATTCAATTCAATTCAAAGGGCTTTATTGGCATGGGAAAACATACGTTTACATTGCCAAAGCAAAAGTGGTGGAACAATACAGTGTCACACAGCTGGATCACTGGAACTCTGAACCCAGAGCCGTACAGTCTACAGAATAGACAATTCATTTTTGTGCATGTAACCGAGGCCAATGTGTATGTATTGGTAACATGTGCAACAAGGCTATTTATTCCTGAAATAGTGAATAAGCGCCAGGATGCGCACACTTTTATATTATATGATTGTGAATGTGAAGGGAATTCCTGACCTGCCCGCAGCCCGCGTTCCTTTTTGCTCGTATAAATAACCCCCCCTCCTCGGACAGTCCCTACTCCGACGGTCTTTGCAAATAACGGACACTATAACAGGAATTATTATAGGTAGTCTCTCTGACTTACATATTCAGTTCAGTCCACATATAAATAAATACATATTTGTCACCGTCATTCATAGCAGTCTGTGCATTCAGGCATGCACAGAGAGAAATTAACTATAGCTTTTGAGGTGCGCACAATATAGCCTACTTTTATTATGCTTATATCACACAACGCAATAAAGCCAGTGGCTTGTTGTGGTCCTTTCACTTTCACATAGGCTATACATAGGCTACTGTATCATTCTGAAGCTCTGCTCTATTAATTCAGAGAAAATGTGTCTCTTCAACAAACAGCAAAGCTTTTTAGTTTAATGTGTGTGCGTGCATGTGTGTGTTGGGTCAGCGACAGCGTCTCATCAGCCGCAGCGGCCGGCAGCTAGTGGATGGGGGGGGGGGTGCATAGTATCGGGTTTCAAGCAGTGTTTTCTGTGCCACATGTGGAGGAGGCGGACTTATGTCACTGGAGAAGGAAAAAAACATACACGTGATGCGGAAATCCGCAGCGAGGAGACAACATACCCCACCGAGCCTGCACCTGATGTACACTCGCTCTATGCGGTCTCGGAGAGCCCACTCGGCTCCTCCACTCGACTCCACTCTCCTCCTCGATGGAGCACTTTAACAATCGGAACGTTAACCATTTCCGGGTCAAGCTGGAATGACCCCGAGTGATCGAGTGGGAGTGAGCGAGTGGCCGAGATTTTGGGTATTGGAATTTGGCTTATATGTTTCTGTTATGCCTGGCCCACAATATTTTAAGACGCTATAAACACATATCAGTCCGCACGGGTCCTTGACAGGACAAGGCTTAAGGACCAGGCATCCATATTTTTGTCTCCACCAGGCCGAAGGCATGGGGAGAGAGTATGTTTTGCACTCCGTCCGTCCGTCCGTGTGTGTGTCCGTCCGTCCGTCCGTCCGTCCGTCCTTCCGTCTGTGCACAGCTAATCTCCGGCACCGTTAACCCGGTCGATGGCACATTTTGCACACACACTCCCTGGATGCCAACGATGAACCTCTGCCCCAAAATTTCCAGAACAGCCTGTTATAGCGCCACCAGGAGTCGGCTTTGTGCAAAACAAGTTTTTGGACAGTACACCTACAGATTTTGTCCAAACATCACGCAAATTGGTACACAGTCTCTCTAGAGCCATTCAACGGAACAGGTCTTTCAGATTTCTCAGACTCCATCCTGATTGGCTAAGATTGGCTTCCAAAGTTCGCAGGAGTGCTCAGTTTCAAACAAAATGCTGCAAATCATGAACACATCGTGTGATTTCCGTGAAATTGTGCACGCACATTCCCACTAGGCCGAGGAAGAAATGCCACATGAACATTTTCAACTCAGCCTCATGGTGGCGCTATAACTGGCCGAAAAGTGTTTTTACCTCTAACTGCACGGATCTGTGGATAACTTTGTATGCCAACTCCCTAGAGGCCAAGGAAAAACCTTTGCCTGGAATTTTTCACATCTGCTCTTTATAGCGCCACCAGGAGGCCGACATATGTAAAACACATTTTCTAATATTACTCCTTCAGATTTTAACCATATTTCACGCAAATCGGTACACATGCTCTTCATAGTCATGTGATCAAGACGGGTTTGTTTGATTTCTCATAATCCACCCTCATTGGCTACGATTGGCTTCTAAACTTTTCAGGAGTAGCCTGCTTTGTACAAATCGCCACAACTACTCAACGCCGCGTCCGATTGTGGTGAAACTGTTCATGCATATTCCCACTAGGCTTTGGAAGAAATGCCACTTGACAGTTTTCAAATCAGCCTCATGGTGGCGCTACAACAGGCCAAGCCACACACACACATTTATATTGCTCCTAAACATTTTGCCAAACATCACACACACACTCCTATCCTCCTGGTGGAGACCTGTGCCCAGAAGGGCACTTTTTCTAGTTGGCCATGTCTTGTAGATCGGAGCTATAGTTCCATCACGTCATACAACGAAGCACGTAAAGCCATCACGCCAAAGAAACAACTTGATGTTTGCTTGTGTGGATACAGTATGTGTCATGTGCTCATGTGCCATTGCTCTGTGTGTGTGTGTGTGTGTGTGTGTGTGTGTGTGTGTGTGTGTGTGTGTGTGTGTGCGTGCGTGCCCGTGTGCAGCCGCATGCGGCGCAGACGCAGTGCACGGGTTTGTTGCCTTGGTGTGTCAGCCAGTCTTTTTTTTTTAATTAGCCCGGCGTTAATCGCAGCCCTGTGATGGCTTTTATAATGATGTCACCCACGCATAATGAGGGAGGGAGTGTCATGCAGCGGCAGAGCGGCGCCAACATGACTCTCTCTCTCTCTCTCTCTCTCTCTCTCTCTCTCTCTCTAGGTTGGGGGTTGGAAGGGGGAGAGGGGGGGGGGGGGGGGGCATTCTCTCAAATAGCGTTGAGAGAATGTCGTCAAGATAAGGCCCGCGCTTCGTATGTCATGGATATTTTTCTAAATGCACATTTTCCTTGATCCTCTCATGCACAAGAAAACAACGTTTTTTTGGCACCATACAACATGGATTTGTTTTGTTTGATCTTCAAATGGCTTTTGCATTTACGAGCCCTGCATCTCATCACCTCACGACGTGTTCAATAGTTTGGGGGTTCACCGGCGCTCACACATCATGCATTTTAATCCATTCTGGGCGGGAACCCCTTTTGGTGTTTTAACTAAGCATTATGTTATACTTTAGCTATTGAAAAATAGCAGATCTACAAGCTCATAGCGCGCCACCGAGTGGCGCGCTACGAGCTTGTAGGTCTGCTATTTTTGAAAAATCGTGAAAATGCGGCACAAATCATTGAATATATATATTCTTTCAGAAGACTTTTTTTTTATTTCGATGTCAGGCCTAAATGGGTTAATGTCCATGTCTTAATGGCTGCCTCGCAGCATCCCTCGCCAACCTCGCAGACGGTCCAGTGTTTATCAGACAGCCCCCCAAAGACTGAGCCTGGGCCCATGCAGTATAGCGAGACATTCGTCTGGGTTGATGCCTCGATCCCTCTATCCATCAGGTTGTCCGGGTATAGCCGAGGTTGTGCCACTTGGTATTGTGCCACTCATTCAGCAATCCTATGCCAGCAGTTGGTCTCTCCAGCTCTTTGGTGGCATCCAAGAAGCTATACTCCTGGAGCTGAGCCGTTTCTGGAGAGGTGGGGGGGAGGGAGGGGGGCAGGCAGAGTGGTCATGGGACTAATGGAGCGAGTGAGTGAGTGCCGGTTTTCATTGGCCTGCTTTGAGCACTCGGCTGTGGCGATGAGGATGTCAGCTAGGGGGGATCGATGCCAGAGAGAGAGAGAGAGAGAGAGAGAGAGAGAGAGAGAGAGAGGGCATAAAGGCACGGTACTTGGGTTGTTAAATGCATGCATGTTTCCCAAACACTGGGTCGGGACCAAGAGGCAAACCCCCATGCACTGGAATAGACTCTATGGACACAGAATAACTCCTCCTACTTCCTCTAATGGGCTCTATGCACACAGAATAACTCTTCCTACTTCCTCTAATAGGCTCTATGCACACAGAATAACTCTTCCTACTTCCTCTAATAGGCTCTATGCACACATGATAACTCCTCCTACTTCCTCTAATAGGCTCTATGCACACAGAATAACTCTTCCTACTTCCTCTAATAGGCTCTATGAACACAGAATAACTCTTCCTACTTCCTCTAATAGGCTCTATGCACACATGATAACTCCTCCTACTTCCTCTAATAGGCTCTATGCACACATGATAACTCCTCCTACTTCCTCTAATAGGCTCTATGAACACAGAATAACTCTTCCTACTTCCTCTAATAGACTCTATGCACACAGAATAACTCTTCCTACTTCCTCTAATAGGCTCTATGAACACAGAATAACTCTTCCTACTTCCTCTAATGGGCTCTATGCAAACAGAATAAGTTCAGCTCAGTGGCCTTGTGGTTAGAGTGTTCGCCCTGAGACTGGGAGGTTGGGGTTGAATCCCCGGCCGGGTCATACCAAAGACTCTAAAAATGGGACCCAGTGCCTCCCTGCTTGACACTCAACATCAAGGGTTGGATTGGGGGTAAGTCCCTGCGACATACTAGCGCCATGTCCAGGGGGTGTACTTGTACATCAAGCTGCCTCACGCTACAGAAACAGGAGATAGGCTCCTGCCCTATGGGCCTCATGGCTCGGCAAGGCTACTTACACAGAATAACTGTGTAAGTACTTCCTCTAATAGATTATGCACACAGAATAACTCTTCCTACTTCCGGGCCGCTTCCCTTCGTACTTCACAGGTGTTACCGGCAGGCCTGGAATTTCATCCTTTTAGGGGCAAGGCCACTTGGCCTTTAGTGTGGTCAACTTTTTGAGGGCACAAGGCCGAGTGCCAGGGCATGAAGGCCATCAATTAAAACAATGATTTTAAGTCCCCGGTCATCATTATTTTAGCTTAAAGGTTAAGGATGATTACATTTTTATTTTTCAAGACGAACATTGGTTCAGAACAGTTCTTCTTAAATAAATAATCACAGCTTTAAATAACAAAATATAAGTAGCTACTGTTAAATATTGTAAACATGTGTGTAACATGTATTGGGGTCCCAGTCCAGAGATGAAAATCATAATGAAATGGCCTAGGACCCTGTCACCCTAGGCTAATTCAGATAAATTTAATTTGGGGGTCATTGAAATTAAAATGGCTGAGGATCACTGGGTTAAACTGTGAGTTAATTCACAGAAAATACAATGACAGCCTACATAACTTTTGAATGAGGGCTTGGTTTAGAAAAGCCTATATTTTGTGCTAAAGTAATATATTGAATAACACAGAAATAAGATTTTCCCATTCTTTCAGACACAGAAGTACAGGCCTATGTCTGCATTAAATTGTCTAAGGAAAAAACAAAGAGCGTCGCAGTCCCGCCCCCTTTCATGATGACGCCAGGCCCAGGAAATAATTCCCAATGCATTTTTCAAAAAGTATTTATTTAAAGACCTTTTAAGCGTCGTCAAATCATGACAACAAACACAATATTTTGGACCAAACAAATAATTATAAAGAAGAAAAACAAGAAAAAAGTGTTGAAACCTTCTTTCTAATTATTTGTTCGGCCAGAAAAATTGTGTTTGTTGTCATGATTTCTCACAACTCGAGTTGGCTTTGTACGAGGCTTAAAAGGTCTTTAAATAAATACTTTTTGAAATGTCTATGAGGAAAATGAACAGGGAATCATTTCCTGGGCCCTGGTAGGGGGCGGGACTGCGACGCTCTATACTTCATGTCACTCACTGCTACAGTTGTTTCAGTTCATTTTAAGCTCTGTATAGAGATTCAAAATGTCACACTTTCTGTTGTAGTTGTTGTGTAGTTTGTTAAACACGTTGGGAAGATTAACGATGTTTAATTGACTACAGGCGATAGAGTGAGAGACAACGCGTCGTCAAACGCTCCATGCCCAGCTGTGCATGATCACAACTTCAGTTAGCGACGTCTTGTGTTGTTGTTGGTGTTGTTGGAAGCTGTTGCTGAATTAAGGACTTTTCAGATGGAATAATTTATTTGGAACAATAAAACAAGAAGACGTGCAGCAGGAGGACTGCACAGGTGAGAGGAAAGAGGTAGAAGACTACGTTTGTACCCGACAAGCTCAATTGTTCAACTGTGTAAAACATGCGTGGCTCACGCAGTTTATCAATTTGACCCAACATGAAACCTGCATTTATAACAGTGAAGGGCCCGTTACTTTAGTATTACCCCGCTCTGAATCTCGTCAGCCATCATCTCCCTTCATGTCAACAGCAGAATAGCAGCGCTGTGACGTGTGTGTGTGTGTGTGTGTGTGTGTGTGTGTGTGTGTGTGTGTGTGCATGCTCGCGCGTCATGACGACCAGCGGGGGTAGTTTAGTTATTAAGGCAAAGTAACGCAAAATAATCAAACCACTTGGCAAATGGCAACACAACTACAATACACAAATATATCTCTGGTGTTCATGTTCGCTACACAGATTTGTTCTGCGTGGGACGTTAGGGGAACATTGGTTACCGTAATGACTGGAAAATTGCACAGAGGAAAAACGGTAAAATGAACTGCTGTGGGCGCCGGTCGGGGCACATGGCAATTTTCCGAGGGCACACGGCCAAAGAGAGGGGCAACGACGGCCATGGCCGCCGTGGCCGTCGTGAAATTCCTGCCCTGGTTACCGGTGATACAAATTAAGGCTCTGTTCCATTTAGAGTGCAGTGGTTCTCCAACGTAAATTCAAGGACCCCCATAACTCTTGAGTGTACAAATGGAACCAAATGGACCCGTAAGGTCTAACAGACTAACACTAAATGTTATTTTGTATTTACTGGAATGGAAGTAAATGTATTGGAAATTGGAAATACTAAAGTAAAGTACAAATACCTAAGTACAGTACTTGGGTAAATGTAGTCACCGGCAGTTACTTTACACCATTGCACGTTATCATATGTATTTTTTGTGCTAATCCTGCTCACTTCAATGGACAGATAGTGACAGCTGAAAGAGATGCGGGGGAGCGATACGCTTGTTGTGATCGCGCACACGTGCACGATGATCTGGATGATATGCACGGCTGCTCTGAGACTCACCCTGAGAGAGAGAGAGAGTGTGTGTGTGTGTGCGTGTGCGTGTGCGTGTGCGTGTTTGTGTGCGTGCGTGCGTGCGTGCGTGCGTGCGTGCGTGCGTGCGTGCGTGCGTGCGTGCGTGCGTGCGTGCGTGCGTGCGTGGAATAACAGACACAAAGACAACGTTTTCTCTGCGTGACACAGATCTGATAGGCTCTGTATAGAGAGGATAAGCCAAGTGAACTGCAGCTCTCTGATCGTGTGTGTGTCAGACAGTGTGTGTGTGTGTGTGTGTGTGTGTGTGTGTGTGTGTGTGTGTGTGTGTGTGTGTGTGTGTGTGTGTGTGTGTGCGTGTGCGTGTGCGTGTGTGTGTGTAGCCAGATCAGAGTAACTCTCATAAGCCGTATTCCATCTCACTAACCTTTAATTAACTGAAAACCGTAGTTAATGAAAAAGTGAGGCTGCATGGATCTAGTGCGTGTGCGTGCATGCGTGTGTGTGTGTGTGTGTGTGTCTGTGTGTGCGTGTGCACGTGTGTGCGCGCGTGTGAGTGCGTGCGTGCGCCTGCTTGTGTGCTGAGCATTGGTGAAGCCTCCCCTTAATTACGTGTGTGTGATTGCATGGAAATTCTTATCTTTGATCACGCAGACTGCCAGCCAAACGCTCCTGTTGTCAGTGGCGTATGTGCATGCAGGAATGGCATTTGAGGGAGGCAAAAAATACGCTGATCAGTGCGTTCAAAATCTTTTGAAATTAGCAGATCTACAAGCTCAAAAGGCGTCGCATTGTGAACTTGTATAGATCTGCTATTTTCGAATGTCCAGTGGTTAATGCATGAATAATCAAAATTAAAATCTCCAGAGTGTGGAGTAAAAGTAAAATGTGTTGCCTCTGAGATGTAGTGTGTAGTATAGACGTACAAGTATTGGCAATTGGAAATACTCAAGTAAAGTACTAATACCTCAAACATGTACATAAGTACAGTAGTTAACCCATTTTGTGCGGGAACCCCTTTTGGTGTTTTAAACATTATGTTGTAATTTAGCTATTGAAAAATAGCAGATCTACAAGCTCATAGCGCGCCACCGAGTGGCGTGCTACGAGCTTGTAGGTCTGCTATTTGTTTTAAATCGTGAAAATATTTATTTCAGAAAACTGGAGGATTTAGAATATTTTTTTTAAATGTCGACGTCAGGCCTAAATGTACATTTAGTACATTTAACTAAGTACATTTTCTAAGTAAATGTACTTAGTTACTTTCCACCACTGGCTACAGTAGACGTGTCTACTGACCTACAGCGAACCGTCTCCAGTGACAAAGCTTTTATTGTGACGTTCTGCGTTGATCACGATCTGTTTAGTTGTCCGTTTAGACAGCCGCGACACGTGTTGTCCGACATTACTAACCCCAACACTGAATCTAACCCTAACCTCAGTCTTAACCTCAGTCCTCTAACCTCATATCGGTTTTAACCGGCCACGTAAGTCCCCTAACCTCATATCGGTTTTAACCTGCAGCCACGTAAGTCCCCTAACCTCATATCGGTTTTACCAGCCACGTAAGTCCCCTAACCTCATATCGGTTTTACCAGCCATGTAAGTCCCCTAACCTCATATCGGTTTTACCAGCCATGTAAGTCCCCTAACCTCATATCGGTTTTAACCTGCAGCCACGTAAGTCCCCTAACCTCATATCAGTTTAACCAGCCACGTAAGTCCCCTAACCTCATATCGGTTTTACCAGCCATGTAAGTCCCCTAACCTCATATCGGTTTTACCAGCCATGTAAGTCCCCTAACCTCATATCGGTTTTAACCAGCCACGTAAGTCCCCTAACCTCATATGACTTTCCTTCTGAATGCCAGTCTTGTGAGTATAGAAGCATACAAGTTTCTGAAGTAACTTCTGTATCGAAGCCATAGGTAATGAAGTAGTTAAGGACCATGCGCGCGTATGCACACGCACCCACCCACACACACACGCACACACACAGAGAGAGAAAGAGAGAGTCACGCACAGTAAAGCTGTGACTCTGTCGCCTGGAGCTACACAGTATGACATCCAGTGGTAGCAGCGCTCACTGACATGCCTGCTGGGGAATGCAAAGCTCACTCACAGCGTGGGTCATGACAGCGCCATGTTTAGATATCTCTCTCTCTCTCTCTTTCTCTCTCTCTCTTTCCAGAGCCCCAAACATTGGACACTTGAAGGCCCACGCATACTGTAGCTACTCCAGTTGTTTAGGTGATAACCTTCTCACAGCGGTGGTTGGAAAAACTACAACATGAGCATGCGCGCCCACACGCACACGCGCACACGCACACACGATAAGAGTGTAATGTGGCATGATGACATTACTTCCAGGAGATGGGGAGAGGTAGTTGTAAAGGGTGTGCGACGTGTGTGTGTGTGTGTGTGTGTGTGTGTGTGTGTGTGTTTGTGTGTGTGTTTCCGTGTTTCCGTTAGGCTCCACTTACCAGTCGCCTGTCGTCGCCGTCTGGCATGAAACCTTGTATGTCCCAAAACCTGTTCCTTTTTGAAAGGATTTAAAATCCAAAGGTAGCAAAAGTAGCAGATCTACTCGAAGCGCGGCACGGCGGAGTGACACGCTTTGAGGTTGTACATACTGTACATCTGCTACATTTTTGCTACTGTAGCGTGACAAAGTAGTAGTAGGGCATTCGTTTATCGCGCGCGCACACACACACACGCACGCACGCACGCACGCACGCACGCACGCACGCACGCGTGACACACACACACACACACACACACACACACACACGCACACACACACACACACACACACACACACAAAAGTACGGAGATAAGAGGTTTTTCTGCCCGCCGGCAACGCCGCTGTGCCAGACACAAAAAAAACTACAATGCCACGGGGAGAAGACAGACAGAGAGAGAGGGGGAGACTGGGGGGGAGGGAGGAGGGGGGGTAGTTGGGAAAAAAAGCTTTGTCGGAGACAGATGGGGAGAGACAGACGGGCACAGGACACGGCACTGAGCGGAAGCCGTTTTTTCTTTCTACGAGCGAGCGAGGCAAAGAGAAACACGACAAGCAGAGAGAGAGAGAGAGAGCGGGGGGAAGGTATAGGAGCATGTAGTTAGGGAAAGGAAGAGACAGTGCTCTTTAAAGGTGAAAGGGGGGCCTGTCTCAGCGATTACATGACATGGCAGGTGATTAAAGGTGCCTGCTGTGCTCAGTTGACATGCACAGACATGCTGCTATATATTCTAACTCTCTCCCTCTCCCTCCCCTCTCTCTCTCTCTAACCTGCAGGGAACTCTGCAAGAAAGAGCTATATAGACGCTATACTGCATGATCATCTGAGGGTGACCATCAGCTGGGTGAAGCTGGAATTGGATTTCTCCCACAGGACTAACAAATGTCTCCCTTCCCTTAACTTGACGTTAAGTTAAAACAGAGAAAGTATAGTGCATTCCATTCCATTCCAGAAATATTGGCTCTTGCGACGCAAGAGACCGGACTAGCCGATTCCAACTCAGGATTCCTTAACCCAGAGGTCTGCAACCTTTTTTTTTAAATGACTAACACTATGTCAGGGTGCCATATCAACATCATTTTTTGAATGACACCAAATGGTAAATGGTAAATGCCAAATGGTGCATTTATATAGCGCCTTT
>NC_136801.1:36612185-36658375 GCF_951216825.1 Electrona antarctica | reverse complement strand
AATCTGAATGGTTTGTGAACCACTGGCCTATATAGAGGATGGGTCGACCCGCCGGACTGCGGACGCCACAAACTGCGAGGGCCCCAGGGACAAATTAGCCATTGGGCCAGTGGGGCCGTGGCCCAGGGGCCCTTGGCTCTAAGGGGCCCTTCGGGGAAATTGGGCCGTGAGGTACTAGGTTTGACGCCCTGAAAAGGGCTCCTGGGGCCCTTCATTATTGGCTGTCAATTTTGTAAAATGTAGGTTAAAAAGATGATAAAAACACGGAAACACACGAAAATGTTGCACGCTATGGGGGCCCTGCAAATATTACCGGCCCTCGTGTGGGTTAATCCGTCCCTGTGCGAGGCGCACCGTTGCTCCGATCCGCACCAATCTGGGCAAAAAACACTGTTCAGGGGACTGCCAACAGAATAGCTGAACCAGGGACCACGTGTGACGGGGCGGCTGGGTGCCACAGGTGTACTGTTGCTCCAATCTGCAACCGGACTTGGCACAGACACTGTGCAGGGGTCTACCATGAGAATAGTCTCAACTTGACAATGACTTCAGGACCATTTTCTGTGCTTTTTTTTTTATTTTATTTTTTTACAAACATTAGATTATGATAAAAAACGAAGTAACAGACCCATTTATTATAAATCAATGACTTTGAATTCTAAACGTAGAACAGTAGCATTGGATTGGAGTACGTATGGATCAGATTTGTTGCTGTCGGGAGGAAACCATCTTACTCCATTTTTTATTATTATTATTTTTTGCATAAATCTGTGCTACTGAACATCCTTTACGTCTGTGTGTTGTTTCAAAAATATTGCACCAATGAAAAGTAGTAAAAAGTGCTTGGGACAAAACCTCCATTGGACCCTCAAACTGTCTGCTAAAACAGCTAACTCCCTCTCTCGTGCAAGTAATTGACAACATATAAAGTCACACCAACCTTGATGAGGAAGTATTGCTTTGTTTTCAAAATATATGGTTTTATAAATTTCCTGAAAAAATGAACATTTTAATGTTAAGTGGTGGCCTTTTCGCTACAAAGTGGTTTCTTCCCCACAACAGATTATATATATATATATATATATGCACACAGCAGATACAATATATATAGGATCGATATCTGGTCTGAGTATCGTATCGAGACTAAATAAATCGTGTGTGTGTGTACTGTGTGCACGTGCGTGCGTGCGTGTGCGTGCACATGTGCATGTGCATGTGCATGCGTGCATGTTTGTGTGTTCAGACCCCAGCCAGGCGTGCTGCTCATCTCTTGGTGTGTGTGTTTAAGTGGAGAAGTTAGCTGGTCCTCGTTAATTCTCCAGATTAGCATATTCATGACAGTTTGGAGAGGACCGTGCGTTGCCACAGAGGAGCATGGGAATTAAACACAAGCCTGACTGCCAGGCACGTTTCCTGGGACTAGTCTTGGAGTGCGTGTGCGTGTGCGCGCTTAGCGTGCGTGCGTGTGTGCGTGCGTGCGTGCGTGCGTGCGTGCGTACTTGTACTACTATATTTGTGAGGGCCACACATGCCCGCAAGTATAGTCAAATTTGAGAAACAGACATTTATGAAAAATAAGACTTAATGTTATTGCTCGAATCGCTTCCCCTAATACAATCAGGATTAAACATTTAGAAGATATAGGTTTAAGGTTTAGACTCATGCCTTATTCATATAGGCTACCCATGCTCACAATGCGTGTAGATCAGCTATTTTCAGTTCAATCATTGTAGGGCAGGGTTCCCCAATTAATTTTCCTCAAGGGCCATATTTTGACTAGGGTACCAGGCTGGGGGCCGAGTCCGCACGCACGAGGTCGAGGTCTTGCCCTGAAAATTCATTTTCAGGGCAAGACCCCATTTGAAAAGGATGCCCAGTTTGACATGCATAGGCTACTGACCCCCATTTAATGCCATTTATATCTGGGACCCCCTAAAAAAAAGAAAAAAAAACTTTTTAAAAAACATTCTTCCAGGGGCCACAAGGGGGCGCTCCGCGCGACGCAAATGGCCCGCGGGCCGCCTATTGGGGAACCCTGTTGTAGGGTATAAAAAACAAGGGCAAATCATGGGGCGCCCGCTGGCCTAGCGGTCCAGGTGCATACCACATATAGGCGCATGCTTGACAGCGTGTCGCGGGTTCAAGTCCCGATCCCGATGACCTTTGCTGCGTGTCATTCCCAGTCTCTCTCTCTCCCCGTTTCCCGTCTCTCTCTCTCCACTATCCTATACACTACACTATTGTCCTATCAATAAAGGCAGAAAAGCCCCAAAAAACCATAAAAAAAATGGCACTGTTGTCCTAAAATACAAATTTACCCACATAATAAAGGTGGTTGCACACCGGCCGCGTTTTTCGGAAAATCGATGGAGAAACGCCGCTAAAGATCCGAAAAACGCGCTCGGTGTGTGGGGACCTAAAGCGTAGTAATACAAACCAGTGAGTGAGTGAGTGAGTGACTAAGCGACATTACAACGGTTAAAACTAACCCGTGGCAGGTTAAAACTAACCTGTGGCAGGTTAAAACTAACCTGTGGCTTCCTGAGAGGCTACGTTTAGGGTTGGGTTGGGTGTCGCACTCATCACTGTAGGACCGTTATGTACGTTGGACCAAACACACATGCAACCTGCGTGCGTGCGTGCGTGCGTGCGTGCGTGCGTGCGTGCGTGCGTGCGTGCGTGCGTGCGTGCGTGCGTGCGTGCGTGCGTGCGTGCGTGCGTGCGTCCATGGGCCATGGCTCATGTGTTCATGCATAGTGAGAGACTTGGGGCCAGTTTTAATGTTTGAGATGAGATGAGATATACTTTATTGTCCCACGAGGGGAAATTTGTCTTGGGCAAAAGTGCATAGTACATTTCATGGAAATTGCATTCCGTAGCTGCATGCTTTATCCCATTTTGGGCGGGAACCCCTTTTGGTGTTAGCATTATGTTATGCTTTAGCTATTGAAAAATAGCAGATCTACAAGCTCATAGCGCGCCACCGAGTGGCGCGCTACGAGCTTGTAGGTCTGCTATTTTTAAGAAATCGAAGAACCACTGACATAGAAACATAGCTTTTTCAGAAAACTGTCAGGATGTAGAAGACATTTTTAGAATGTGATCTCAGGTCAAAATGGGTTATACGCAACTGCCACTCTGGGGGGGGCGGGGGCTCCTGAGTCATTCAACTGCCACTCTGGGGGGGGCGGGGGCTCCTGATTCATTTCAAAAACTCAAAATTGCCCAAAGGAAATTGGCCAAGACCAAGCTGTTCCCTCTGCCTCAAATGAAATGCTGGTCCACGACCGTATCAAAGGATAAAATAACCCGATAAAAGACTATTCAATAACTTGAATCCCTAAATCTGCCCATCCGGTTTGTTAAGACCACAGTATCCTTGCTAAAGCCAGGCTTAATATCGGCATTGTAGGCCAGAAACGTCATGGATTTTTTTCTTTTGTTTTTTTTTATATACGTTTTATATTTGTTTTCATCATTTTTTCATCATTAATGTCTACTAGAAGAATGTTAAGCAAAAGTAGTCAAAATAGCCGATCCACAAACTCACAATGTGTCTCATCGCGACGCATTGTGAGCTTGTAGATCAGCTATTTTCACTAGCATTTCCTGAAACTAGTCCTTATACCCGTTCCAATAATATATGAATACCCCGCACGCACGCACACACGCACGCACGCACGCACGCACGCACGCACGCACAGACGTACATACATTATTGTTGGATACAGCCACATTTGAATGCATCAGCTATTTAGCGGTAAGTATTTTTCTCCCTGGACCAAATGGGACACCCACCAAGTCCTCTCTCAAAATATTACCCCCACCCCCCCCCCCCCCCCCCCCCCCCCCCCCCCCCATCAAACCATGTGACTCCCATTGGAAATGAATTGAGGCGGCCATGAAACACAGAAGACACAGGACACAAGTGTGTCTTAGGTGTGAATGAGGCCTAAACAAACATAATATCCTCAAAGTCCAGATACTTGGCTATAGAAAAGGATGTACGTCATAAGACTTAAGTGGAAAAGGATTTACGTCATAAGACTTAATAAGTGCTCTAAACAAAATCCCATAGACTTGGCTGCCATATGACGTAATCTTCAAAAGCCATGCAAAAAAAAAGGAATAGAACTTTTCTGTTTTTTACCAAAAATAAAACAAAATGAATACAATCCATGAATGCATGGCCAGGGACCACCTGCAATACAAACGGTTGAAAGCGCATGCTCTACGAGGACCTATACCACGGGTCAGACAAGGTCAGAGAGAGAAGGATGAGGCTGGAATGATTATTTTACTCATTATAGTTGGTTGAAATGGATTGATTTAGACTTTTTATTTTGTGCACGTCACAGCTTTTTTTAATTGTTTTAATGTTTTTTTGTTACACACCACATCAGTCACACGAATCTTGTAACTCTATTCAACTAAACTTCACTCCTCTCAACAAAGCTGAATTTCCATCAGTGTTCCAAGTTTGTAAACAGAAGAACGTGCTCTGCGCTGTGCTGGGGTATCCTTACAGGCCGTGTCATGGCCATAGAGTTATATAAAGGATAGAGTGAGGACCAGAGCAACAGCCTCGCAACGCCTGTGGAAGTGCAAGTGCAACCTAAAAGGCTGAAGCCGAATTCCAATAATCAAAGATCAATGACAAGTCACAATTATACTGCAAAGCGGTTGATATTCACTGCTGTTATCCACAAACCATAACCAGGATCTTAACTACATGCCTGTCTTAAATATGCAAACACCAAAAGTTTGCAGAAATAGACGAATATATGCAGAAACAGCCTCAAAAACCCAGATAAGACAGCGAAGAGCAGTTCATCATCCCCCACTGACTGTACACACAAACCCCCAGAGTGACCAGTCCAGTCAGTATGAGCACAGGGTCAACACAGACAGAAAGAAAGAAAGAAAGAAAGAAAGAAAGAAAGAAAGAAAGAAAGAAAGAAAGAAAGAAAGAAAGAAAGAAAGAAAGAAAGAAAGAGCCTACATAGGCCACCATGCCAGTCATGAACCAATACAGCCACCCTGTCACAACCACTCACAACAAACCTCAGAAACCAAAACACAACACAACACAACACAACACAACACAACACAACACAACACACATAAGCTACTGTTTATCAGTCTTCAATTGAAAACTAACATTTAGAAATGTTAGTTTATAAAGCCCAAAACCACCTCGCTCAAACCAAAAGGAAATTGACAATTCACTCATAGGATAATTATTGAAGAGCCACAATCCATACACATACTGTTCACTGTTACAACACACATACCTTCAACGGCAGATACAACACAACATACAAACTGTAGATTCACATCAGCATTCAATTCCAGAGCCACAATCAGTTACATGTTGCATTGCCACCCAGTCATCATTGGGTCCCAAAATGACTACACAGTACACCATCTTGAATCGCACTAGTATATACACACAGCATCAACACAAGCAGCAGCAAAGACGCAAAAAACAAAGGTCCGTACCTTGAGCTGTCTTCATCAGCTGCCAGGGTCAAACTTTGTGACCCATGGTCATGGATAGAGAGTTCATGATGAGCCCCCAGCAGCATCTCCATCCTGCGGTTCGAATCCCGGCTCCTCCTGTCTACATGTCCTTGGGCAAGACACTGAACCCCAAATTGCTCCCGATGTGCTGGCTTCCGCCGCAATCGGTGTATGAATGTGTGTGTGAATGGGTGAATGTAATGCACAATCTATGTAAAGGGCCTTGGATAAAGGCGCTATATCAATTTACCATTTACCATGGTGTAGTGCAGTGGTCAGGGATTTAGGGCAGGCTCATAGGGTCCAGCATTCACAGCATGTCACAGGAGAATGGGACACAGGGCTGAGAAGAAGCGGAGCTTGGGGATCTGAGGTCATCACCCTCGCTCGTGTACCTGTGGAGCAGGTTGAGAGAGACACCATATAAGCTTTGAGTAGAAGTAAGTAAGGTAGAAAGAAAGAAAATGAGCTGACCAAGCCCCATACTGAACCCTGTCACAACTCACAGCCTGCATACACATACTGCATCCTTCCGGTTACAACATATACAGCCTAGTACTAGTATACATTACATAATAGCCTATTATACAACAGGTAATTTCGAGGAAGTAATCCTAAGACTGGTTGAAGTAGCCATCTAGCCGTGCTTAAACAAGGGTGTGAGCACCATAGATATTTAAAAATCACACCCGTGTGAACTGAGTGGTGCAAGGTCTTATATAGCCTGATCAGCTGACGTAATGCCTGACGTAATGAAATCACACCCGGGTGAACTGGGTGACCGTAGCAACCATGCTCATTTTTTGAGCACAGACAGACAGACACGTAAACTAACAAAGCCAGTCGTAGGAGTGGTTTACACCACTCAAAAATCACACCCGTGTGAACTGAGTGGTGTAAGGTCTTATATAGACTGATCAGCTGTGGTCTGACGTAATGTCTGACATAATGAAATCACACCCGTGTGAACTGGGTGACCATAGCAACCGTGCTCATTTTTTGAGCACAGACAGACAGACAGACAGACTAACAAAGCCAGTTGTAGGAGTGGTTTACACCACTCAAAAATAGATGCCTCATTGGCCGCTGCAGTTCGTTGGAGCGATGTGTGTTGAAGGAGAAGTGGAAGAATTTACACTGGGAGAGGAAGTACGCCGGAAGTGTGGAAGGCACGTTACGTCACGCTGCCACTCAAGTGATTACTGGCCAATCACAGCGCATCTTTTCCGGGACTTTTAGACCCGAACATGCGCTCTGTGACGCACGCTCATGCTTCCGCGGGGCTTCGCAAGGAATCTCGGGAAAGTTTTGCCCTCCTTTGTTGAGCACATAAGATTTATATAGCCTACCGCTTCATTATATCCTGTCAACATGGCCTAGGTGTACATACTGTAGCCTAATGTTACGTTTTATATTGGATAAATAATGCATTTTAGGAAGGAAGCTGTGGGGACTTTGGACATGCCTGGACTACTAGGGTATGCCTAGCCCCTTTCGGTACCATCGGTTACCGTTTCTGAAGTTTGGCCGACAGTAACCCTAGGGTCCCTGGTCGGTTATTCCACTCTCCATGGGATGCAGATGTACATACCCTCTGTTCACGGAGAGCCGTGCCGCCGCTTGAGTGTTGGCGAGATGTTTCAAAGATGCATAACACAGCTATAGGAGACAACGAAACTGCATTAACCGCCGTTAAGTATATATTTTTGTAAGTTTTGGCTTCTCTGAAATTCTCTCTTCCTCACTTCCTTATTGACTTCCCATTGTACCGCCTCCCGAGCGGCGACTGGCTAGCTGCGTGTCCCTACGTTACTGCCTCGCACCGACCACCCTGCCCTGGTGTGGGAGGCGGTACAATGGGAAGTCAAAGAAGTGAGGAAGAGAGAATTTCAGAGAAGCCAACACCTTTTTGGTGTTTTACTTAACGGCATCGGTGGTTGATGCAGTTTCGCCCACGTTTCCGTTGTCTCCTATAGCCGTGTTATGCATCTTTGAAACATCTCACCAACACTCAAGTGGCGGCGCGGCTCTCCGTGAACAGAGGGTATACATCTGCATCCCATGGAGAGTGGAATAACCGATCAGGGACCCTAGGGTTACCGTCAGCCAAACTTCAGAAACCGTAACCGAGGATTCCGAAAGGGGCTAGGGTATGCCCTGACATAAATTGAGAGATAGAAATATAGATGTGCAATTCAGGTTGTAACACTTGGTCCAACTTTCAGTTAAACCATCATTGGTAGACAGTGAGGTTAATTTAGAGTTTTAGACATAACTGTACATTAATTCAAGTTGCATACAATGAGTTGGTGCACTGCTGTGACACCCGAAACAAAACATTGTGTCATACCTTTAAATAATTGTTTGTTCATTTCACCCTCCATCTCTCTCACACACAGTAGGCTACACACACGGCTTTCAAATCCCTATTAAAGACTAATTTTTACTCTATCGCTTTTAATTCAATTCAATTTAAGTCTACCCATGTACGATGTTCCCATGTACTGCATGCTTATTGTATTTTACATTTTGTTCTCTTACATATTGAAATAATGCTATTTTCTATCCCCCTCTTTCTGTTTGCCTCTGTGTATGTTATTATGCTCTGTAATGTGAAGCACTTTGGTTCGACCTCGGTCGATGTAAATGTGCTATACAAATAGTTTGATTTGATTTGATACACACGCGCGCGCGCACGTTAATGCTTAGCATACGGTAGGTAGCTAACTCACCTGCAGAATGAAAACAAAACGATCACCCGTTTGTTATGAAGATTATAACTCCTCTTTCAAACTGCCACACACACATAATTGTGACCGAGCAGTTTTCACTTCCTAACAAGCCAGACGACTCCACACTCAACAGGTGTTGTAAAGTTACATTATAAGTTGTTTATTCAATCGTTTTACTGCTATACCAAACATCATGAGGAGGTCGTCTGTCTGTCTGTCTGTCTGTTTGCAGCAGGCTTGTGTGTGGAGAGGGAGGGGGCGTGGCTATTGGGTACCCGGAGGATTCTAAAGAGCGCGCTTGAAGCCTGTCTAGTCTACCAGTTCAACCCTTTTCATGTCAAATATTTATTCTGCATTTAGGCTGACACGGACCACCATTTGATTATATTTATTTAGCCTCTCACTCAGAGCCAAAACGTGTCTTAGAATATTTTGTTGCCATTGAATATGATGTTGTCCACAATTCCATGCTGTTTGATGTGGTAGCCTACCATACTAAATATCAGGCAAACACACTGTCAGGCTGCAGCAGCCTAGGTGCCTGGACCATTACGAGGTTTAAAAAGAGAACAACATTACCTGGCTTCTACATATTTACACATAGCCATCCAAACATTATGCACAGCCACATTCCCAAGAGCATGGGTTGAAAATTGAAATACTATGGTGTGCTTTGTTTGTTTGTTTGTTTGTTTGTTTGTTTGTTTGTTTGTTTGTTTGTTTCAGGGTGAAAAATGGCTTACAAATTTGTGGGATAAAAATTTAAAATATATAATAGTGCCCCTCATTTCACACGAGTGTGATTTCTTGGGTCAACGTGAGTGACAAAGCTGCAAATGTGACGCATGCATGCATGGGGTGTGAAAAGTGGTTGACTCAATTGAGTAGGCTACTACAACATATGATAACTGTCCTCGTTATAACACTGTTTCCACCAGGACAGTTAACATCACCAGGTGTTCTGCTCACTCATGTGGCATTTGGAGTGTAAAGCCGGGATTAGCTCTGCTGTCGGGGATTCACTTCACAACAACACCTGTAGCATGTGGCATTTGCTTCTGTGTGAATCAGTCTGTGCATTTCATCTGTGGGTCATGCCACGGGGGCGGGCGAGCAAGAGAGAGAGAGAGAGAGAGAGAGAATGGGGAAAGTGGATAAACCGACCGATTGGAAATGGAGCGAGAGAGAGTTCAGAGTAGGAATCAAGGTGTAAAACAAATTGCTATTAGTTCAGTCAGGACAACTCATGAATGGATGGAATATATATTTATTGAATATAAAATTAGCAATATATTTATTATGTTTTGGCGATGAATTGGATCTGCTTTTTAGGTACTGAGATCCCCTGTACCTAAACAGCAGATCCAAAACGACAGGTGGTAGCTGGGGTGGAGGAGGGTGAGCAGCAACAGTTTAAGCAGACAGCAGCGCAGCAGAATCAGTGTGTGCAGCAGCAAGTATAAGCAAACAGATTGAGCAGAGGAAACTTCCAGTTTAAATAGCTGTTATGAAACTGGAACGAGTGTGTGATTGGATGAAGTGAATCATGTGAATGAGTGTGTGAACGGATGAAGTGAATCATGTGAACGAGTGTGTGAACGGATGAAGTGAATCATGTGAAAGTGAATGAGTGTGTGAACGGATGAAGTGAATCATGTGAATGAGTGTGTGAACGGATGAAGTGAATCATGTGAATGAGTGTGTGAACGGATGAAGTGAATCATGTGAATGAGTGTGTGAACGGATGAAGTGAATCATGTGAATGAGTGTGTGAACGGATGAAGTGAATCATGTGAATGAGTGTGTGAACGGATGAAGTGAATCATGTGAACGAGTGTGTGAACGGATGAAGTGAATCATGTGAAAGTGAATGAGTGTGTGAACGGATGAAGTGAATCATGTGAATGAGTGTGTGAACGGATGAAGTGAATCATGTGAATGAGTGTGTGAACGGATGAAGTGAATCATGTGAATGAGTGTGTGAACGGATGAAGTGAATCATGTGAATGAGTGTGTGAACGGATGAAGTGAATCATGTGAATGAGTGTGTGATTGGATGAAGTGAATCATGTGAATGAGTGTGTGATTGGATGAAGTGAATCATGTGAACGAGTGTGTGAACAGATGAAGTGAATCATGTGAACGAGTGTGTGAACGGATGAAGTGAATCATGTGAATGAGTGTGTGAACGGATGAAGTGAATCATGTGAATGAGTGTGTGATTGGATGAAGTGAATCATGTGAACGAGTGTGTGAACGGATGAAGTGAATCATGTGAATGCACTGAGTTTCCTGACTTAACTTGCTCTGTGCATGTCTGTGACAGGCGCAATGCTCATTTCAGTTAAAAGTCCATCTACAGGCCTGGGCCATGGCTCAGTGGTCCAGGCACCTTGGATGGTAATCCAGTCTGGCAGTGTGCCGCGGGTTTGACTCCCGATCCCGACGGCCTTTACTGCATGTCACCCCCCCATCTCTCTCCCCATTTCCTGTCAGCCTACTGTCTGTCCCTCCATAAAAAATATAAAATAAAGGCGAAAGCCACAAAAAAAAAATCCATCTACAATTCCACATTCTCGGCTATAAAGCTCACAACAACGCGTCACATTGTCATGCGTTGTGAGCTTTAAAAAAAGCTTGACATGTTTTGACTTTACTTTCATTTTGGTGAAGTAAACGAATATGTATTACAGAGACGTCAAATTGTTTAACATCGTGTAATGGACGACCACGGATGACCCAGCGCCCCCACAGGTCGTCCTGCACAGTTACCATGGCAACATGAAGTAATATGAGGATACACAGGTCTTCAGAGGAGGTCCCACAAATTCTCTCTCTCTCTCTCTCTCTCTCTCTCTCTCTCTCTCTCTCTCTCTCGTCTTAAACTCCCACTCACACACCATTGTCTAAAAGGAAGAAATCAGAAGTAATTTCACTGTTACTTTACTTTTACTTTTACCCAAGAAAATGTGCAACAAAGTACTTCTACGTTGTGATATGTGTGATACTTGTAACTGTAAGTGAAAAGCAGCTAGTACTCTGGTGGGAGTCCATGGAGAAAGAGCGCTGTTAATAATTGTGTGATTTATACACACTAAACTATGGCAGTCACGGCATAATTAAACATGAAAAGCTACATTTACCATGGTGTGTGTGTGTGTGTGCTCGCGTGTGCTTGTGTGTGCGTGTGCGTGTGCGTGTGCGTGTGTGTGTGTGTGTGTGTTTATCGTGGCGTGCTCAAACCCCTCATTAATGTAAAGCCCAGCCGGGCCTTCTCATCCACCCACTCTTGTCTTGTTGACTCTCTCTCTCTCTCTCTCTCTCTCTCTCTCTCTCTCTCTCTCTCTCTCTCTCTCTCTCTCTCTCTCTCGCCCATCCCTCCATCCCCATTAGAGAGCATTAAAATGTATATTAGCTTCAGTGTGCCATCATCATAAACCACAAGGCCCGCAGGGGGGGAGGGGGGGAGAGGGTGTGTGGAATGAGAGTTGAATGAAATCCTTAGAGGGTGACGTGCGTGCGTGCGTGCGTGCGTGCGTGCGTGCGTGCGTGCGTGCGTGCGTGCGTGCGTGCGTGCGTGCGTGTATCTGTGCGTGTGTGACGATGAGAGAGAGAGAGAGACAGAGAGAGAGAGGCTCCCTGCATGTGCTCATTATAGGACAATAAGGCACTGGTGTTCAGACAGAGCTGCCTCCCTGCCGTCCTCTGATGAGCCATCCTCCTGATGTGACGGCCATTGCGTATACATGCCTTGTCAGTTGTCACCCCTCGCCTAGAGCCTCGGTACCCAGGCTTTTATTCAGTTGTCACCCCACACCTAGAGCCTCTGTACCCAGGCTTTTATTCAGTTGTCACCCCACACCTAGAGCCTCGGTGCCCAGGCTTTTATTCAGTTGTCTCCCCACGCCTAGAGCTTCGGTACCCAGGCTTTTATTCAGTTGTCACCCCACGCCTAGAGCCTCGGTACCCAGGCTTTTATTCAGTTGTCACCCCACGTCTAGAGCCTCGGTACCCAGGCTTTCATTCAGTTGTCACCCCACGCCTAGAGCCTCGGTACCCAGGCTTTTATTCAGTTGTCACCCCACGTCTAGAGCCTCGGTACCCAGGCTTTTATTCAGTTGTCACCCCACGCCTAGAGCCTCGGTACCCAGGCTTTTATTCAGTTGTCACCCCACGTCTAGAGCCTCGGTACCCAGGCTTTCATTCAGTTGTCACCCCACGCCTAGAGCCTCGGTACCCAGGCTTTTATTCAGTTGTCACCCCACGTCTAGAGCCTCGGTACCCAGGCTTTTATTCAGTTGTCACCCCACGCCTATAGAGCCTCGGTACCCAGGCTTTCATTCAGTTGTACCCAGGCTTTTATTCAGTTGTCACCCCACGTCTAGAGCCTCGGTGCCCAGGCTTTCATTCAGTTGTCACCCCACGCCTAGAGCCTCGGTACCCAGGCTTTTATTCAGTTGTCACCCCACGCCTAGAGCCTCGGTACCCAGGCTTTCATTCAGTTGTACCCAGGCTTTTATTCAGTTGTCACCCCACGTCTAGAGCCTCGGTACCCAGGCTTTTATTCAGTTGTCACCCCACGCCTAGAGCCTCGGTACCCAGGCTTTTATTCAGTTGTCACCCCACACCTAGAGCCTCTGTACCCAGGCTTTTATTCAGTTGTCACCCCACACCTAGAGCCTCGGTGCCCAGGCTTTTATTCAGTTGTCTCCCCACGCCTAGAGCTTCGGTACCCAGGCTTTTATTCAGTTGGCACCCCACGCCTAGAGCCTCGGTACCCAGGCTTTTATTCAGTTGTCACCCCACGCCTATAGAGCCTCGGTACCCAGGCTTTCATTCAGTTGTACCCAGGCTTTTATTCAGTTGTCACCCCACGTCTAGAGCCTCGGTACCCAGGCTTTTATTCAGTTGTCACCCCACGTCTAGAGCCTCGGTACCCAGGCTTTTATTCAGTTGTCACCCCACGTCTAGAGCCTCGGTACCCAGGCTTTTATTCAGTTGTCACCCCACGCCTAGAGCCTCGGTACCCAGGCTTTTATTCAGTTGTCACCCCACGTCTAGAGCCTCGGTACCCAGGCTTTTATTCAGTTGTCACCCCACGCCTAGAGCCTCGGTACCCAGGCTTTTATTCAGTTGTCACCCCACGTCTAGAGCCTCGGTACCCAGGCTTTTATTCAGTTGTACCCAGGCTTCTATTCAGTTGTCACCCCACGCCTATAGTCTCGGTACCCAGGCTTGTATTTCCGTTCGCTTTTGGCTCAAAAAATTAAAGCCTGTATGGGAAACGCATCTGCCATGGGAAGGGAGACTCACTTCCTCGTATTTTGCTAACCAATAATAGTGCAGAGTGGGGCGTCGCTCCAAAGTTGACTCCCATTGTACTAACAATGGAATGCGGAAGTGCTCATTCTATCTCAATGTGGATAAATCCTAATGTTTGGAACGATAGCCCTATAGGCACCCGCGTTGCGGCGAGATCAAAGCGTGTCGGTGAACCAATATACAGTATAGGATCCACCGCCTGATCCAAGCCGGCACCCACCCCTCTATACCAGAAATCACGCTGGCTGGGCCATGCAGGCTATACCGACATGTGATACGAGGCAGCCCCATCCCCCCTCTCTCTCTCTCTCTCTCTCTCTCTCTCTCTCTCTTCCCAGAATGCAAAGTGCACCCTGCACCTTGTAAGCAGTCGTGCAACATGCACTAATTGGCCGCTGTGCTCCTCCTCCTCCTCCTCCTCCTCCTCCTCCTCCTCCTCCTCCTCCGGCAGGCCTAGACGACTTCTCAGCTCGGCGGGCGGGCGGACGGGGGGGAAACCTGTCGCTGCGGGTTTGATTTGTTTACACGTCCATGTTTGTTACACTCGCTCCCTTAAACTGTAAATCAAGGAGGGGGGAGGGGGGGGGGTTATAGCGATAGCACGGCGGTTTGCTAATAACCCGCCTTGTACATCTGCCTTCATGCATTATGCAGCGCCCTGGAACCCGCCGCGGGGTTTTTTCGTCTGTCAGACGGTCTGCTGCTTCTGTCAGCCGGCCACCCCGATCCGCCGCACAGGTTGGGCTGGCAGGATGGGGGGGGGGGGGAGTCTAGCTGGGCGTGCCAAGGAAATGAAGAACAGGAATAGAGTGGGATGGAGAGGAGAGGGGAGGGGAGAGGAGAGGAGAGGAGAGGAGAGGGGAGGGGAGGGGAGAGGAGAGGAGAGGAGAGGAGAGGAGAGGAGAGGAGAGGAGAGGAGAGGAGAGGAGAGGAGAGGAATAAAGCGTTCACTCAAACTGGCAATTAAAAAACTTTCTGCTAATGAGCCACGGAGTGCTCTTTTGGCTCATCCGATCCCTCGTCATACTCCAGTTCAACTTGGCTGCCTCTGAGCTTGTGACAACAAGTCACAGCAGCTGATTTGTATAATTTAGGCGAAAGCATGTAAAAGCATTACATTGTGTGCCGTTATCTGTTCCATTAGTTGAAGCCTCGTTCAGGCAGGATGCGCGGCGTCGCAGTCCTTCTGAATTAGTCTCATTGCAACACGCATGCTGCCCTGGTGTGAGGGTTGATAGAGAGAGAGAGAGAGAGAGAGAGAGAGAGAGAGAGAGAGAGAGAGAGGGGGGGGATTGGTGGTGGCAGAATGATAGAGAGTGTTGACAGGGCTGTCGCGATTGTGAAATTGTACGCTACTCTGACAATTCCTTGTCATAACAAATGATTACGATTAATAATTTCATCGCGTCTTTGGCATTATAAATCATAAGGTAGGCTATAAATAAAAGTGACATTTCCGACTTGTGAGCTTAAATTTGTATTTGGCAGACAATGAAAAGGAACTTATAGATATCGAGGGCTTGGAGCACAGAGGCCGTAAGTGTCATTTTTCGAAGTCTGCAGGAGAGCAAAACCTGGAATTACTTGTAGTGTTAGAAAGGGTCCAAAGATATATAAGTTGATTAGTGCCTTAAGAACTGTTCAGAGCAAGATGTACCTGCCACCTTAAGTGTGCAATGCATTGTGGGTCATTATTCCAGTCTTGGAGCATGCGATGAGTTCAAGAACAATTACAAGTTCACTCGTTTCCGCTAGAAACTTTCATCATTGTGCAGCACTGCAGTGCCAGTGCATGTGCGTCTTTGACTACTGTACAGGTAAGTGCATTATTTAGTTCAGTGATTATATATTGCTTATACTGTAAGTCACTCTGGATTAAGAGCGTCTGCTAAATGCCTAAATTGTAAATTGTAAATAGCTCTGTTTACAAAATGCTGTATCCCCTCCAACTGTATATACTTTCCCCATTTTTCAACCGTTTGTATTATATTTTGACACTCGCTTTGGCATTGTAAACGTTTTCTCATGCCAATAAAGCTTCTTCGAATTGAACATTTTAATCGAATTGAACCCCCATAGCTGCAAGGAAGACCTCTGGTGTTCCCCCGGACCGCACTTTGAAAACCACCATGCAATAAAGCAGCACACCGAATTGAATTGGAAAAAAAGACGAGAGAGGAGGTGGTGGTGGGGAGGAGGAGGAGGCGAAGGGCGAGCGGGGTTATTTGGCGAGAGCAGTGTCTCTGTGGACAAATAGGGATGTGTCTAATCAAAGATCCCGGCGAGATGTCTCTCCAGACAACCATGGACAATAACCGTACATCTTACAGGTCTGGCCACGAAGGGCTCATCTCCGGCAGTTTGCTATCCTGAACATTTTAACGCATTTTGACCTGAGATCAGATTCTAAAAATGTCTTCTACATCCTGACAGTTTTCTGAAAAAGCTATGTTTCTATCAGTCGTTCTTCGACTTTTCAAAAATAGCAGACCTACAAGCTCATAGCGCGCCACTCGGTGGCGCGCTATGAGCTTGTAGATCTGCTATTTTTCAATAGCTAAAGCATAACATAATGCTAACACCAAAAGGGGTTCCCGCCCAAAATGGGTTAACCCGTAAGACTTGGAACTGTGTAGGTGTAACGATATAGTATATAACTGCATCTAAAAATTGATTTAATTTAATTTCACGTGTATGGAAATGTAAAACCGCAACATTGACTTTGCATCGTACCGTTTTTGCAATGCAAATAATCGCTATCGAATCGTTTTACGCTGATGTGTGCGTGTGCACGCGCCTGCCTGCGCATGCGCCTGTGTGCACCTGTGTGCGTGTTTGTGCGTGCGTGCGTGTGTGTGCATCTCACCTCTTTGAGGGCATTGCACGGCTACAGTATCCACCTGAGGCGAGTGTACTCTTAATCCATTTTGGGCGGGAGCCTCTTTTGGTGTTAGCATTATGTTATGCTTTAGCCATTGAAAAATAGCAGATCTACAAGCTCATAGCGCGCCACCGAGTGGCGCGCTATGAACTTGTAGGTCTGCTATTTTTGAAAAATCGAAGAACCACTGACATAGAAACATAGCTTTTTCAGAAAACTGTCAGGATGTAGAAGACAAAAATGGCTTAAATGAGAGCTACTGTGTAAGCAAAGACTCATTGGCTGGTCAGAGCTGCATGCCGCAGCGCAGCGCTCCTCTGCACAGTGTCAATGTTAGCACAACGGATCTCGTTCATTTCCTGAGGCCCAGAAAACACTCGCTTGCACTCCAAAGTAAACAGCAAGGTTTTTAATGCTAATGTCCCATTAACCCATTATTTAGGCCTGACCTCAACATTTAAAAAAAAATATTCTAAATCCGATTTTTCAAAAATAGCAGACCTACAAGCTCGTAGCGCGCCACTCGATGGCGTGCTATGATCTTGTAGATCTGCTATTTTTCAATAGCTAAATTATAACAATGTTTAAAACACCAAAAGGGGTTCCCGCCCAAAATGGGTCAAAAACTTGTAGATCGGCTATTTTCAAATGGCCGAAATGTATATCTAATAATCCAAATCTACACAAAGTAACTAGTGACTAAAGTTTTCAAACAATCGCAGTACAATATTTGCCTCCAAGATGTAGCGGAGTAGAAGTAAAATGTGTTGGAAATTGGAAATACTCAAGTAAAGTGCAAATACCTCAACATTGTACTTAAGTACAGTACTTAAGTAAATGTACTTAGTTGCTCTCCACCACCGCATGCAAGGTATGCTGAACACCGTCCGTATACATTCCCCATGTACAGTCGAGAGCAGTGATGATTTTGACAACAAATTTTGATTTAGTTTTAGTCATAGTCTTTTGAAAAAAAAAACAATTTTAGTGTTAGTTATATTTTAGTCATCTACATTTTGTCTAGTTTGTGTCTAGTGTTTTTATTTTGTTGGCGAAATTGTCGATATGTTTAGTCTTAGTTTTAGTCGACGGAATGAGCACTGCATGGTGGAGATCAGGCGCGGTGCGATGGCGCTGCACGATAGCTGATCTCCACCACTCCATAGTGACGGCATGCAGCGCCTATACAAGCTTTACTTAATTCCAGGGTTGACGCACTGCAGGATCAATACGGTTCACAGCATATTAATATATGTATTGTATACGTATGTATTAATGCCAGAACACACACACACAGACACACGCACGCACGCACGCACTAAAATAACCAGGAGACTGATTTGAACTTTGCCATAGAAAGGGGGGAGGGCTATTATAGACTGCGGTCAACTAAGTACATATAGGGTTTAATGGGCACCCATGTCATTGTGAGGCACACAATTATTACACCTGTGCTGACAGCCTTTTAAGCCCTTAAGACCTGTGATCAGATTCTAAAAATGTCTTCTACATCTTGACAGTTTTCTGAAAAAGCTAAGTTTCTATGTCAGTCGTTCTTTGATTTTTCAAAAATGGCATTATGTTATGCTTTAGCTATTGAAAAATAGCAGATCTACAAGCTCATAGCGCGCCACCGAGTGGCGCGCTACGAGCTTGTAGGTCTGCTATTTTTCAATAGCTAAAGCATAACATAATGCCAACACCAAAACCTTAAGACCTGTGAGTGACCAGATTATACAAAATGCCTTCTAAAACGGATTACTGAATGTCAAGCTATAAGGACCCCCCAAAATTATAGCCTATATGTACAGTAATTGGCCGCCAACCTCCATCTGAAAATATGACGTTCCAGGGACATTATTGCATTAGGATATTTGAGTTAAAAAAAACGTTCGCTGTGAAAGAATGTGTATATTCAAAGATTTGCGCCACATTTTCACGAATTTAGCGCGGCACTCGGTGCCGCGCCATGAGGTTGTATAGATCTGCTGTTTGTCAACAGCTAAAGTATGAAATAAGTGGTTAAAAAACTATAAGGTGACACAGACGTGTTCCCATTCTAAATGGGTTAAGCCATATAGCTCTGCTGACAGAGAGACGTTTGACACGGTAATAAGTATAGCTCGCTAATAACGGCGACCTCGCCGATCCGTGGCGTACCGTACGTCATGCTGTGCCTCAGACGCCCCGGGATCTCGTCACTCGTCGGAGGCGGCGGTGGGGGTTGGAGGGGGGTTTGGGGAGGGGGTGGGGGGTCAGTTGCAACCATCGATATTGCCTCATTTTAGTGTCGTTTTTTTTCTTTCTTTTTTTTTGTATCCCATGATTTTGTAACCCATTTTTTCACCCAGTGTCAATTATCTAATGTAATCCTGGGCGCAACACTTCCTCTGCCAACCTGGGGGGGGGGCATCGGACTGACCTCATGCTTCTATGCATGAGGGGGGGGGGACTGACCTCATGCTTCTATGCATGAGGAATTGGAAATACTCAAAAGTGCAAATACCTCAACGTTGTACTTTAAGTACAGTACTTAAGTAAATGTACTTAGTTGCTTTCCACCACCGTATGCAAGGTATGCTGAACACCGTCCATATACATTCCCATGTACAGTCGAGAGCAGTGATGATTTTGACGACACATTTTGATTTAGTTTTAGTCTTTTGGAAAAAAAGGCTATGAGTGCTTCTTTTCAACCTGACAGGGGAGAGTTTCCCCGGCCGGACGTAGCGCGTGGAAGGAACACGTTATTCCGACCAGTTCCTTTCCCCTCCATCAGGGGCCCCGGCTGGCCAGGGGGGGAGGTAGTTTAGAGACCAGAATTACTCCATGTTTTATGTGAGGGTACCTACCCTATAGGGGACACGGGGAGAACATGCAAACTCCACACAGAAAGGCCCTTTCGCCAACCCCGCCTCGGGTATGGGCACTGAGGACGGCGGAGGAGAGAACCCGCCCCCAGCATCCCCAGCGGGTATCGAACCCAGGACCTTCTAGCTGTGAGGCGACAGCACTATACCGACTGTGCCTCCGTGACCCCGAGTGTCGGATGTTGAGCCCGGCGGGCTGGCTGGCAGACCAGGCCGCTCTCCCGCCCACTGTATAGATGCTCGGCGCCGGTTATACACGATGTCACTGATGAGACATTTGTTGTGCCCTCGTAGGTTGGTTCAATGCCGGCGGGGGCCTGCCGTGATTGAAGCCATGTTGATATTTAATCCATGAAGACCTATTGTACTGTATGAGGACTTGTTTCTATACAAATGTCTTCTAAATCCTAACAGCTTCCTGAAAACCCTATCTTTCTATTGTCAGTGGTTCTCAAGGTTTTTTTCTGTCAAGGACCCCCCCGAAATTATGTGTAGATAGGCTATTTGGCCGCAGACCCCACCCCCCTCATCTCAAAATATTTAGTTCCAGGGACCACCATGCAGAAGCAAAGATTTGATTTAAAAAGCGTTCGCTATGTGAAAGAAAATATTATTCAAAGAATATCGACATATTTTTCAGATTTTTCTAAAAAATTGCAGATCTACAAGCTCGTATCGCCGCACTCGGTGCCGCGCTATGAGCTTGTAGATCTGCTATTTTTCAACAGCTAAAGTTTGCAAAAAGTTATGGTTAAAGTGGTTAAATTAAGCTATAAGGTGACACAGATGCGTTCCCGGTCTTAATGGGTTAACCCATTTTGGGCGGGAACCCCTTTTGGTGTTAGCATTACGTTATGCTTTAGCTATTGAAAAATAGCAGATCTACAAGCTCATAGCGCGCCACCGAGTGGCGCGCTACGAGCTTGTAGGTCTGCTATTTTAGAAAAATCGAAGAACGACTGACATAGAAACATAGCTTTTTCAGAAAACTGTCAGGATGTAGAAGACATTTTTTAGAATCTGATCACAGGTCTTAACGGGTTAATGATGTGTTTGCCAAGAGAAAGCGCACAAGGCGGCTGAGGTGACAGCCGAAGGCGAGCGGGAGCAGCCCCGACGGAAACCGGCGGCGGCGATACTAAATGTCATTCTAATTATCCAGATCTTTTCTTTTTTTACACTGAATGTAGAAGCAAGCATTTGCACAAACCAGTGTCTGCTTGATCCCCCTGCCTGGCCTTCATCCGTTTCCGTTCCCCCTTCCTCGCTTCTCTTTCACTATGCATGCACGGTGACATCTGAGGTGCTTTAGTTTGGACTTTGGAGTTGGGTTAACCCATTTTGGGCGGGAACCCCTTTTGGTGTTTTAACTATAAGCATTATGTTATACTTTAGCTATTGAAAAATAGCAGATCTACAAGCTCATAGCGCGCCACCGAGTGGCGCGCTACGAGCTTGTAGGTCTGCTATTTTTGAAAAATCGTGAAAATGCGGCACAAATCTTTGAATATAATATTCTTTCAGAAGGCTTTTTATTTATTTCGACGTCAGGCCAAAACGGATTAAAAGGACCCAGTCGTCGAAAATACGGTGATGCCTGCAGCACCCCTGTCTATGTGTCCTCCAATTTGGTTTCATTTCAATTTCAGTTTGTTGCTTCAAGTTATTTCTAGCAGTGGCTATAGAAGTGACCATGCGGCACACTGGTGGTGTGCTGTGAACAAAGTCCCAAGTGTGTCTCGGGATTTTGTGATAATCATGTGTTATTATTGCAATATATGTGACTAAACGGATGTCCCGATCGCGTTTTTCGCTCCCGATCCGATTCCGATCATTAGATTTTGAATATCTGTCGATACCGATGTTTCCCGATACGATATTTATATGGCTCGGACCAGTATAGGGCCGAGCGCTTGAACGTTGGCCAGCCCTTCTGGGGGCTTGGAGTGCAGCCACAAGCAGAGACACAGAGAGAGAGAGAGACAGAGAGAGAGAGAGCGAGAGAGGGGGGGGGTCTTGACCTTCTTGGTTTTCCCAGTAAATGGGAACTACTCTGGATGTCTAATGACGCAGGTGCATTCAAACATGACCTTTAAGAGTTACAATACCGTTGTACCATACACAACCCCCCCCCCCCCCCCCCCCCCTCTCCGTTACCCAGCATGCCGAGGAGCCACATCTCATTTCCTCACTTGGGGTTCATGGGGTTTACTAGAAATCGAGACAAAATGTTTAAGGCCGCACCACAGAAAGAAAAACAAACAATCAGCGTGTAATTGACATTGACTTGTGTGCAGGGTATGCGTTGCGTAGATCGGCTATTTTCAAATGGCCGACATGTATATATAAGTTGTTATTGTATGTTTTGTAATAATAATCAAAATCTACAAAGTAACTAAAGTTGTCAAATAATTCTATAAGTACAATATTTGCCTCACAACTGTATTCAAAGTCAAAGTCATACGATTTGTCACACACATTACCGCAGTGAAATTTGTTCTCCGCATTTGACCCATCTCTTGGAGCGGTGAGCCGCAGCCAAGGAGCGGTGAGCTGCAGCCGTACCGCGCTCGGGGATCATTTGATTAGTAGATTTGACCCCCCAATCCAACCCTTTGATGCTGAATGCCAAGCAGGGAGGCATTGGGTCCCATTTTTACAGTCTTTGGTATAACCCGGCCGGGGATCGAACCCCGACCTCCCAGTTTCAGGGCGGACACTCTAACCACAATGCCACTGTCTGGTATTAAGCACAGTAATAAAGTAAATGTAGGGTACTTAGTTACTTTACACCACTGATTAGCAATTAGAACGGGTTTGATGATTCTTATTTTAGTCATCATATCTTAGTTTTCATTTAGTTTCCATTTAGTTTTCATCAGTGAAAAAAGGTAGTCATAGTACTGGGAGGGTGGAGGGGGGGTGCAAGTGCAAGTGGGGAATCGTCCGCTCCCTGCCATCGCCTTGCCTCATTAGGAAGTGCTGCCTTCACGCACGCACGCACGCACGCACGCACGCACGCACGCACGCACGCACGCACGCACGCACGCACGCACGCACGCACGCACGCACACACACACACACACTCTAAAAATAAGAATCAGCAAGCCCGTTCTAATTGCGTGTGTGAATGGGTGCATTTGTGTGTGCGGAGACGGTGTTAAAAGACAAAATGTTACTTGTGTTGTCATGTTGTTTTGTATCCGTCCTGATTATTCCCAGATAATTGTGTGTGTGTGTGTGTGTGTGCGACTGTGCGTGTCTGTGTGCGCAGGTGCGCCGTGCGTGCATGCGTGCATGCGTGCAGGGGCTTGTGCGTGTATGTTTGTGTGTGTACATAAAGGCAATTATTTCACCAAGCTAATTATTCTTTCTTTCTTCCCCATGCATAATAAAAGGCATTTCCCCTCAAGGCATGCCTGCAATTATTAATAGGATCCAATGCTCCTTAGTAATAGGCGTTGATATCTGACGTTTGATAATCAATCAAAATCAATCAATCAATCAAATATCATGATCATTGATATTTCTGCCCTCTCTCTTCCACCACACTCTCTCTCTCTCTCTCTCTCTCTCTCTCTCTCTCTCTCTCTCTCTCTCTCTCTCTCTCTCTCTCTCACGCTCTCTCTCTCTGGCTATGACCTTGCATTGTGGTAATGTTCACGTAAACGTTCCCAAATTCCCAAGCAAAGCTTCCTGATTGTCTCTGGACATGTGTCATCATCGCACCGGCTTTGAACGCTATATTTCCTGAGTTTAGGCCTGTGTCCAACGGGCATGTACTATATGGTATATATTCCTAGCACCCTTTGTAAACCTCATCTGCACTTAGCTCCAAGAAGAGATTACGTGTCAGGATATCCCTGCAGAGGTCGAAATGGTCCAGACAAACAGTGGCGAAAACCCCTTTCGCAGTATGGTTTCTGTTTTGTGTGGAGAACCTTGAAGAGATCGAGTTCGGAGTTTGAGCAGGCTGGTCTACAGTTAAAAAATAAAAATACAAATAAATAAAACATTTAGTTGGCTGCATATTTGTGTGCTGTTTTATGTTTGACTATGAAAAAGTAGGCCTAGACGGAGTCATTTTACAAAAGGAGAAATGGCTCATTCTCCAGAGTCATTGTCATTCATGTGTGTTCCATTTCTATGATTGTGCTTTCAATTTTGCACTCCATTGTGCTGCAAATGCTTGGCAGTGTGCAACATGTTTAGTTGTGTGCACTCAATGAATGGTATGTGTGTGTCATTTGAACATGTACCAAATGAAAACACGGTTCCATTTTGGGAACAGTTAAGAGATTTGATGGCAAAGAGTCATCATGGAAAAGGAGTGTCAGGGTTTCGCATTTTGTGTGTGAGGTTTTCAGTTTTGTGTGTGCAGTTTTGAGAATTGAAAGCCATTAGGTTGTGAAAAAAGTGTGTTAACAATCGTGAAAAACTGTAAGGTTCCAAACGGAGCTAATATATTCCATCGTGTGTGTGCGTGCGTGCGTGCGTGCGTGCGTGCGTGCGTGAGGGGTGTGCGCCGCCTGCATAGACACCATGGTAACCGCCTGATGAATGCTGTGTCTTTATTAGTAGCCATTAATAACGCCAGCGCGCGCTGTCCCCCGTCAAAGACAATACGTGTCACCATGAACAATTACTCTCCTCCCGATAAAATGGAGCCAGCAACCACCGCTGTCGCTATTTCCCCCCCCCATGCTGCTGGCTGATTAGAATTTGACCCGACTTTACACTTGATTTTATTATACCTCATTCATTGTCATAAACACTTAATGCATTCAGTCGCTATAGTTTAAAGTCTTCCTTCAAGTATCGTGGAATGCGTTGAATAGAAGAAGGGAGCGCTGCCGTGGTCCTTTGTTTGTTGAACTGAATACAGGTGCTCGTTGGTGAGGTATAATCATCAGATTTTATGGGGGCCAGTTTCGAATTGCAGCCATCCGTAGGTGCCCTTTGAGAGCGGTTTTGAAGGAGTCAAGGGATTCGCATGTCTTAATGACTGTTGGTAGGGCGTTCCACATTTTGGTGGCATAGGAGCGAAAATAATTTAGTCCCTTGTTTGTGCCGAATCTGGGTTGTACATGGTTCGTTGCACTCCCTCTGGTGTTGTGGGTGTGGACTTCGTTAACATTAAGGAAGTATCGACAGGTACATGGGTATCTTGGTGGAGTATCGAATCTTGTGGACCAGACCCATTGCAAGATGCTGTACTCTGTCGTCGACCCTAAGCCATGCCAGTCTGTAAAAGTGGGCAGGGGTGAGGTGGGTTCGGGGGGTGAGGCCAAGTAGGAGCCTGACCAGTTTGTTTTGGGAAGTCTGGAGCCTAGTTTTAAGGGCCTTTGAGGTGCTGTGGTACCAGGAGGTGCATGCATAGTCAAAGAAGCCTTGTACGAGGGCTCCTGTTAAGGTCTTCAAGGTGTTTTTGTCGACCAGTGAGGAGATCCTGTAAAGGAAAGTTCTTTGGTTGACTTTTTTGATTACTTTGGTGGCCATTTTATCACCGGAAAGATTAGCCTCCAGGATGGAACCTAGGTAGGTAATTTCATCTTTACGTGTGATAACATTGTCACCCACTCTAACCAAGAAGCCATTTGCCTTGCTGAGACTTGAACTCATGCTTCCTTCATGCCTGAGTGTCCAAGTTGCTCCTTTTCACCTGACCGGAGGGAGTTTCCCTGGTTGGACGTAGCGCGTGGAAGGAACACGTTATTCCAACTAGTTCCTTTCCCCTCCATCAGGCTGCCCCGGCTGGCCAGGGGGAGGCAGTTTAGAGACCAGGATTACTGCATGTTTTTTGTGAGGGTACCTACCCATAGGGGACACGGGGAGAACATGGAATGCGTTTTGTAAATGGTCCTGTTCATTTCCAAAAATGATGATCAAGTGGGGTATGTGTCTGTACAGCACGCCAAAGCTGATCCCACATAGTGTTCAAATGGGTTGAGGTCTGGACTCACAGCAGGCCATACCATCCTCTCCACTCCAAAATGCTGGAGGTATACTCTGTGATGATCCTGGCTCTGTGGGGGCGAGCGTTGTTCAAGGGTTCAAGGTTGTCTTTATTTGTCTCCCTTGGGAGAAATCTGTCTTGGAGACAGAGTCACAGCTGCGTACAAATAACAGACACGTTCACATACAAAAAGGAAAAACACCATGAAACACCCAACATACACAAAACAGAGATATTGCACACATTCCCTTGATAAAGCAACTAGTCAATAAAGTGCTTTTGGCAATCCCTGAATCTCTGAGTCAGTAAAGTGCATTCGGCAATCTCTGATTGAGCATTTTGATTGACAGGGGAACAAAAGAGTGTTTAAATCTACTATACACATACCGTGGAGTTCTATACCACCCAGTGAAGGATGGCGTTACATTACATCCCAGATTATGAAGATATGGGATCGCATCCCGATATCTCACTGCATTGATATTGCCACTGTGGTATATTTTGGGTACATACCATCCAGGAACTCAGAATTCAAACAAAAGGCACAGAAACAGGCCATCGACACCCCGGGGGTCCCGAGCCAAGTGCTTGAAGTTGAGACAAGCTCTCGGATCGACACCTCCAAACAGGATGAGCACACATAGCCTATGTCCAAGAGAATTATTGATTCCCAGATATCACACCTTCAATGATGACAACTTCAAGTTCTGTCTGGCCTGTGAGAGAGAGATACTGCCCCATACCATGCCAAGCTGTTGTGGCTGCGCATGGATCTTCCACCCGCTACCGAGTTCCCAAACACTGAGTGTAAAGTTAATAAAGTGTAAAAAATGGCCAATATGTGTTTTTCCCCTTATTACTGTGGAAGAGTGCAATCATCCAATCCACTAAGCAACTCATTGAATATCAACCACTTGCCATTTTTGACAAATTTTGTGGAGGCGCTATACCCACACGTTTGGCTGTGTTGCTCATTCCACGAACGCCCGATCCTTACAACCTATAACTCGTTGTAACAGTAAAGGTGACTTAATCAACAATTAAAATGATAAAAAAAAATATGATACCAATCGGTATTATTAAAGTGGAGGACCAAAGTTTAAGTTTCCGAACTTTTGTTGCTGAGTTTATCTTTGTACTGTATGTTTACGTCACTGCATGGCTTCCATTGAAAATGAACGGTGGACTGTATCTTTGTATCATAACCTTGTCCCAGATTTCATTGCACGACATGGCCGGGTGATTTCCTTTCTTTCATGGAACACCTTGTTCCGTGAAAGAAAAAGAAATTCACCCTTTTTGTGCGTGTGTAGAGAGACAGGATCTGATGTGACAATGGGACATGATGCCAGACAATGGGATTGGATGCCAGACAATGGGACAGGATGCCAGACAATGTTCAGTTCCAATATGATTCTCTTCAGTTATGTGGAATTTGACTCAAATTATTAGCCAGAAATAGCCACAAAGGCGAGGTCCATTTCACTACATGGGTTTTTAGCGGTTACAAAAACAACTAATTAACTCTTTTATATTTGCCATGTTCACTGTTTCCGTGGACTGAATTCAAAACTCTTTATTCTTTTCTTTTTTTTTTTTTCTTTTTTTTTTTCTCCCTGTGTTTTGGCAGACCATGGCTTAGTTGCAGTGCTAGACCACATCAGTGATTACACAAATGTCGACATCAAATCTCCCGATGGCCATGCAAAGTCCCGGGCCCTAAATAAATAAAAAAAGATGAAAGAGACAGAACAAAGAAATAAATAAATAAATAAATAAAAAACGAAGCGAGACACTTCCAAGGGAGAATGGAAGCTCGCAACAGCTGGATGCTGGAGATTGACTCAGATGAAAGCAGGTAGACTACCGGAGGCTGATTAAAATGCACTTTTACCAGGATGCACAAAACATGAATGGAATACTGAACATGGCACGGTACTGAACACTGACCACACACCGTTCTGTTGTTAACCACTTTAGGCCCGACCTCGAAATTAAAAAAAAATCTTCTAAATCCTCCAGTTTTCTGAAATAAATATTTTCACGATTTTTCAAAAATAGCAGACCTACAAGCTCGTAGCGCGCCACTCGGTGGCGCGCTATGAGCTTGTAGATCTGCTATTTTTCAATAGCTAAATTATAACATAATGTTTAAAACACCAAAAGGGGTTCCCGCCCAGAATGGGTTAATCACTTTATTATAGCCTCTATTTTAGGCATTGGCGGAAAAAGTATAGGCCTATACTCGCTGTATTTAAGTAAAAGCCCGGAATTCAAAATTGGACTTGAGTAAAAGTATTCCTCCTGAAAAATGAACATTTTGGAGTTAGGTGGTTTCTTCCCGACAGCTGAGATATAATTGTGTTTTAAGGGGACAATGAGCTTTCATTCAAGCACATTGTTTCCACAATAATTTCCGCTTAAATCATATATATTCAATGTTTCGTCCTGTAGGCCTATACCGTTTGCACTTTTTTATGAGAAATATACTGATCAGGCATATATAAAAAAAAACAAAAAACATTACTTAACCCTACTTTAACTGATTCAGGTACGGTACGTCAATGCATATTTGAGGACAGGGAAATATAAGTCCCGGAAACAGACATCAAAAGGACATCTTCCGGCTCTGGGGCGCGTGTCAAAATTGAAGGCACAATTTTCCCGAGATTCCTTGCGAAGCGTGAGCGGAAGCTTGTCAAGCTTCAGCGTGCGTAAAGTAAGTCCCGGAAAAGACGGGCTGTGATTGGCCAGTAGTCACTTGAGTGACAGCGAGAGACATGAAGGAGTCGCAAGAGTGACGTCACTTGCGGGCAGCGAAGCCTTCAGCACTTCCGTTTGACTTCCTGCCTTCATTGGTGACACGTCGTTCCAATGAACTGCAGCGGCCAACAAGACAAATATATTTTTTTAAAAGATCTATGCCGGGAAAGGCCTCATTAATTTGCAAGATGGCATCCAAGATGGCATCCAAGATGGCTGCCGGCGGCTTAAAATGGCTATATCTCTTAACCTACTGTAAACGTCGTTTCAAAAAGTAGAAAACACATTTTTGGAGGTACTTCTGTAATTCTTCAGTACTTCTGTGGAACTGATCGTTCCAGCTTACGCACACACACACATACGTGCACGCATGTGTGTTTTCTGTACAAAGCAGAAAACTAGTTGTTATTACCAAACAACATCCAAAAATACTCATTTATATGCAGTTATTTCTTTATTTTCACCATACAAGCAAAGAAAAATATAAGCAATTTTTTGTTTGTTTATCAGTGAATATCAACAGAGTTTCACGTTCATATTCATTCTCCAACAGAGCGGCACGCACGCACGCACGCACGCACGCACGCACGCACGCACACACGCACGCACACACGCACGCACGCACGCACGCACGCACACACACACACACACAGCTCTGTTTGACAAAGTCAATTCTTGGTCTCTCCCGAGTTTAATTAACAAGAAGGAGGCTGCGCGTCCATGTCGAGAAAACGGCAGATAACCAGCTTGAGTCCAGAGCCCAAGTCTGACAGAGTGAGAACAGCAACGTGTTGGGGGGGGGGGGAGAGAGAGAGAGAGAGAGAGAGAGAGAGAGAGAGAGAGAGAGAGAGAGAGAGAGAGAGCCACAGGCACAATCTGTCTGTTATAATGAGAGACTTAATGAGAATGAAAGGTCACAGAGTCAGGGAGAGGACATTGAACCAAAGAGAGTGTGAAGAGTTGCAGATAAGATGGAAAAGCCATTGAAATTAGCCATGTATACGCACACACTACACACACGCACACGCACGCACACGCGCGCACACGCCCACGCATCCCAAAACATATATAGTTGAACGTGCATTTTCTTCATAATAACTTTTCATCATACTGTTTGAAACGCCCCCACGCTGCACTAAAAGTCATATTGTTCTGTTCTTTTCATCACGATTCTGTGAGCAAATAGCAGGCGACGAACGGACGTGAGCCGCCCTCCATCGTCTTATCCCACGCTGACTTATAGCGTCAACTTTACTTTATTGTCACACCGTATACCCGGTATATGAAAGAGCGGGAGATTATTCCTCAGAATAATAGTATTTTAACCCATTTTGACGTGAGATCAGATTCTAAAAATGTCTTCTACATCCTGACAGTTTTCTGAAAAATCTATGTTTCTATGTCAGTCGTTCTTCGATTTAAAAAAAATAGCAGACCTACAAGTTCATAGCGTGGCACTCGGTGGTGCGCTATGAGCTTGTAGATCTGCTATTTTTCAATAGCTTAAGCATAACATACTGCTAACACCAAAAGGGGTTCCCGCCCAAAATGGGTTAATATCATTTCTTTATATAACCAAATATCAAACATAATTGCGCATAGAAGTGTCATAAAGACTGCAGTTCCTCAACCTCTTTTTGTTTGCCAATAAAGGACACAATAAATCCTTTTGAGAGAGAGAGAGAGAGAACGGTTTACAGAAAAAGAGAGGTTGGATAACGTAGGCCTACGGATCGTGAAAGAAATGCAGCCACTCCAACGGCGAGTTGTCACAATGACATATGCAATATTGACATTGACACAGTAAAAGGGCGAGGCGCCCCAGACAGACAAACTAACAGCTATGAACACACAGAAGCTGTATATACTGTAGTTAATAGCGCTCCAATTTGACATTTCCGCGGGTCAATAAACAAGAAGATTGCTCCCTGCACCCCCAGACATGTTTACAAGGCAGCTCCTGGAGACTCAAAGGACACTTCTTCTTCTTCGAAATGAAAGATATTTGTTCAAGGTTTTTCTTTGTCGTTGAAGATGGAGTGCAGTCATTTTTGTAGTTTTTTTCCCTGTTTTGTATGTGTCAACGGCGTTAACATTACTCTAATAGGCCTATCTCACAGCCCGCTTTCCACGCCCACTTCCGGTAAATAGTGGTGTCTTTAACATTAGCATTTACACGTTTTTTTCTCTGGAGAATCTAAGTACATTTTCTAATGTAAAAATGTGACAGACCAATATTATTATGAAGCAAACAAGATGGTAAATCAGCTCGAACAGATAGAACAAACCTTACCTTGAGAAAACAAAAGTTGTAGACTTCTTAAATTACCTCTGTTAACATGTAGCGTCTATGGAGTGACGTCACGCTATCACCACTAACCCCGAAAGGGGGCGTATTAAGGGGGGCGGGGAAATTCTGTGAGATAGGCTTATTATAAGAGTCGGAAGGAAACCACCTAACTCCATTTTTGAGGGGGTGGGGCGGTGGGGGGGGGGAGGTTCCGCATAAATCAGTGCTATTGAACACCTTTACGTCTGTGTGTTGGTTAACCCATTTTGACCTGAGATCAGATTCTAAAAATGTCTTCTACATCCTGACAGTTTTCTGAAAAAGCTGTTTCTATGTCAGTCGTTCGATTTTTCAAAAATAGCAGACCTACAAGCTCGTAGCGCGCCACTTGGCGCGCTATGGTTTTGTAGATCTGCTATTTTTCAATAGCTAAAGCATAACATAATGCTAACACCAAAAGGGGTTCCTAACCTAGCCCAAAATGGGTTAAAACAATATTAAACCAATGAAAAGTATTAAAAAGTGCTTCGGACAAAACCTCTTAACTCCATTGGACCCTCCTCGATCAAACTGACTGCTAAAGCAACTTACTCCACCACCTCTCCCCTTCTCATACAAGTAATTGACAATATATAAAGTCACAACACCAACTTGGATGAGGCAGTATTGCTTTAAAAATATATATGTTTTTCTTAATTTCCTGAACAAATTATATTTTTCATTTTCAGAAAAATGAACATTTTAGAGTTAGTTGGTTTCTTCCCGACAGCAGAGATATGTTCACTACCCAAATCAAAGGCTCAATTCCTTAGAAGCGTATTGTCGAGTCCTACTTGAGGTAGTCAACGCCAATAAGCAATGGTCAGTGTAAAAGTGTGTTCTTTTCCTTAAGAATCACCAAATAAGTATTGTATTTTAGCCCAGCCGGCCAATAGTTTATTATAAAGTTCAGTGCTTAGAGTAGAATAATAAACAACCGGTCAGCTCAGTCTAGTGCAACCAACTACAGGTGCCGTGCGTCACGTCTGTATAAGCAAGGTTCCTACCTAAGCAATAAAGGTTCCTACTTCAGCAAGCAATAATAGGACACCTATTATAACAGTCAGAGTCAGAGCGAGGGCAATGTGAGGGGCAGTGTATACTGTAGGTGTGTGAGAATTGGCCAAACCACACCAAAGGGTCTGGTTGGGACAAAAGGGTTTTTTAAGGTAAACCACACCAATGCAACTCATTGAGTTGCAATGAGTTGCATTGGTGTGGTCTAGATCTTTAACCCATTTTGGGCGGGAACCCCTTTTGGTGTTACACCAGGGCTCCACCGGGCGCGTCAGCGTCGCGTCTCCGTCACCGTCAGGGAACGTTCCCTTTTTAATCAATGAAGGGAGGCTCCACTGCCCGCGTTGCGTGACATTAACGCGTGCATTAAAATTGAACGGGTGCGTTTTTTGACGCACGCGACGGAGACGCAACGCGTCCGGTGGAGCCCTGGCGTTAGCATCATGTTATGCTTTAGCTAGGTCTGCTATTTTTGAAAAGTCGAAGAACGACTGACATAGAAACATAGCTTTTTCAGAAAACTGTCAGGATGTAGAAGACATTTTTAGAATCTGATCTCAGGTCAAAATGGGTTACTTAAAACCCTTTAGTCCCACTCCCAACCCAACCCTTTGGTGTGGTTTGGGCTTTATGCTGCCGCTGCAGCAGTTTTGGATTTCCCCGGACGGGCCTCCGATGAGAGAAGGCCACCCTCGCGCTAGCAAGGAAAACACAGAAACACCACTGGCATATCCTGAATGACACCGCAGAGTTGCTTCTGACCAGATTTAGGACATTTAGGCCTGACCTAATGGCCTGAAAATTCTTCTAAATCCTCCAGTTTTCTGAAATAAATATTTCCATGATTTTTCAAAAATAGCAGATCTACAAGCTCATAGCGCGCCACCGAGTGACGCGCTATGAGCTTGTAGATCTGCTATTTTTCAATAGCTAAATTATAACATAATGCTTAAAACACCAAAACGGGTTCCCGCCCAAAATGGGTTAAACACTCCCTGTAGAGTATGATATTGGCAGTTTGTGTGCTTTTTTTGGGAACAATGAATATGATATTAGGGTAAATAACACAATTTTGAATACATAATGAAAAGCATATACATATAGTGTTTAGGCTATCTATATTACTTGTATAGTTGACCCTATACAAAATTGTGTATTGGTAAGGTTTTGTCCACTAAAATGGTACCGATATCTGCATGGTCTGGCCCAGAAAAGAATGAATGAATGAATGAATGAATGAATGAATGAATGAATGAATGTCTTTATTGCAGACTCAAGGTCCATACAAAAAACACAATTACATAAAACATACATGCATACGTGCAATAAAGAAAAAAAGCGGTCCAAATGTGCACGTTAGACTGGACTAAGGGCCTTATTAGACACGGTATGAGCTTATAGATCAGCTATTTTCACCGTCGGATCATAGCCTATACAAGTTAGAGGCATAATCGTCCTGTTGCTTGTAAAGACACACTCCGCCTGCATATTATGGCTCGAGGGTTGTGAACTTGGGAGAACATTTAAACAGAGGGAAAGAATGAAGGGCGGAAAAAGAAAGGTCTGTTTGAGGACGACACACCCCGGCGGTGATTTGAATTCCATTTTGTAGCTCATTCCTCCTTGCCTTTCATAGGGACCTGTTGCTATAGCAACAGGTCCCTATAATGGCGCGGCAAAGGTATGTGTCAACGGGTGTGAACATGAGTTGTCATGTGAGGCCGTTCGTCAGTCAGCAGAGGTGGAAGAAAAAGTACTCAAGTGTATTACCCATTTTGGACTGACGTAGAAAAAAAAATGTTCGCTCTGAAAGAATATATATTCAAAGATTTGTGCCGCATTTTTACAATTTTTCAAAAATAACAGACCTACAAGTTCATAGCGCGCCACTCGGTGGCGTGCTATGAGCTTGTAGATCTGCTATTTTTCAATAGCTAAAGTATAACATAATGCTTAGTTAAAACACCAAAAGGGGTTCCCGCCCAAAATGGGTTATGTAAAAGTATCAGGTAGAACTACTCCGAACTACTAAGTAAAAGTCCGGAATTCAAAATATACTTGAGTAAAAGTTCAAAAGTATTGGTATCAAAATGCAGTTAAAGTATAGGCTACCAAATGTAAAAGGTATACTCACTATGCAGAATGTCTCATTTCAAGTTTTCAAATGCATAAAAGTCATTTGAAAATAGCAGATCTACAAGCTCACGCGACGCATTGTGAGCTTGTAGATCGGCTATTTTCAAATGGCAGAAATAAGCAAAATCTAAAAAGTAACTAAGTACAACAAAAGCACAATATTTTCCTCTGAGATGTAGTGGAGTAGAAGTGAATAAAGTACTGGAAATTGAAAATACACAAGTAAAGTATACACACATACCTCAAAATTGTACTTACGGTACAGTAAGTGCAGTACATTTACACCAGTACTGGTGTAAATGTACTTAGTTACTTTACACCAGTGTTCATCAGTCACGGACCACGGTCAGCCCTGCCCCCGCTTTTTGTTTTCTCCTCCGCGGCATCCACTACGTCCTTGAAGCCATCCATCCATCCATCCATCCATCCATCCATCCATCTTCAACCGCTTATCCGTAGTCGGGTCGCAGGGGCAACAGCTCCACCAGAGTGCTCCAGACTTCCCTCTCCAGAGCAACATTAGTGACTTCCTCCTGGGGGATACTGAGACGTTCCAAGGCCCAGTGAGTCGATGTGTTACGAGGGCCCCTGGGCCGGCAGTTTTGTTGGGGGGGCCCCCATAGCGCGCGTGTGCGCATCAGAATATTCAGGTTTTTTTTTACATTTTACATCATCTTTTTGACCTACGTTTAACACAATCAACGGCAAATGAAGAGCCTCAAATCCAGTAGTCCAGTTTCCCCGAAGGGCCCCTGAGAGCCAAGGGGCCAAAAGCTCATTTGGCCCTGCCTGGACACCATGCAGCACTGCACGTACAAAGACAAAATCATAAATCTATCCTATCCATGGTGGAAAGTAGTTACTGCATGAGTACATTTTACTCAAGCACTGCGCTTAAGTACAAGGAGGTCCTTGAAATTAAAGTTGTTGAGAATCACTGCTATAGCCGTAAGAATATTCTCTCATACAGGGGTACCCTGCAGTGCTGGCACCATTGGGTCAAAGAAGTGCTTAATTTCTATGATTCCTTTAGAGAAATTAAGGTACAATCGCAGTTCAAACTTGACCCCTTTCGCGGAATTTGTTGAAAGCATGCCCTTCAATTGATTGCATGCTGTAGAACAAAGCTGGATATAGAGTTGTAATCAGTGACCTGCGTGGGGGGGGGGGGGGGGGGATATGCTGAGTACTATAGGGATGTAACGATATCGTAACTGCATCGGAAAATCTATTTTAATTTAAAGGATCAAAGTATATTGAAATGTAAACGGCCATATTGACTTTGTATTCGTATCATAACGTTTTTGCAATGCAAATAATCGGTATTGAATCGTTTCGCAATGCAAATAATCGATCAATCAATACTAAGTAGTAGTACATGTACTTGTGCGTTGTATTTAGCAATTTTAAGAAGAAACAATAAAAAGGAGTTTAATTTATTTCCCAATTCAACATCGCTACACTATCGGTATATTTGTATGTTCTCTGTGTTCACGTCAAGGTATGGGTCTGTCTATAGCCTATTGTCACGGTTGGAGACAGGCAGGTGTTGCACCTAAGTGCAGAACAAAGGCAGAGGAGGAGGCTGACACACACAAGGCAGGTCGAGTGCACGATGGTTTATTAACTAAAAACAGAGCAAATACGAGGGAACACGAGGAAACTAGGAATAACTAGGAGGAAGAAATAACACTAGGAAATATCACGAGGAATCACGAGGAGCTGAGCAACACTGTGACTGAAGAAACTGAAAACACAAGGGCATATAAATAGACAAAGACTAACTAGACAAATAAACACAGGGATTGGCTGGGGGACTAAGAGGACACAGGTGGAAACAAAGACTTCCCTGATGAAGGCTTAACCGCCGAAACGTTGGAGTAATTTTTGTCTTACCTGCTGTCCTAATAAAATATTGGCACTCTGGCTATTGGCGTCTGCGGCCACTCTCTTGTTTTTTCAAGATTTCCTCTACAGTTCTCTCCCGCGTGCCGCCACCGCTACAAGGACTTTGGTGTGCGTTAGTGTTCTTTGTACACGGAAAACACAGACTAATCACAAGGTTAGACAAGGCAGGTACAGAACTACAGGGGCAGACAGGAAGGCACAAAACACTCCAAAATAAAGGTACACAAGTGAAAAGTAAAACTTTAACTACAACTAAGAAACAGGGAAAATACATTACTTCAAAATCACAGGAAAGCAAACGATGAAATGAAAAATACAACAGGGATACGAACTGTGACACCTATGTATTCAAATATAATATGTATTTGCCAGAGAATCACTGTTATATCCATATTCATAAAGGTTCCCTTAAAGAACCTGCACTATTCACATGTTTCACACATATTTAATTTCTTTGCTAAATAGTTACTGTATTTGATTTTAAATCAATTAATCGTATATCGTATCGCCATAATTAACCAGTATCATCAACTATGTATCGTGATACTTATCGTATCGCTGTTAAAAAAATGCGTTACACCCCTACTGAGTACAGAGTATTGTATGGATCATTTTCTTTTATGTTGTACATGGAGGGAAAAAAACTATATATATCTTTTACGATTCAAACATAAGACAGGTCTTTCATATGTTCTAACAAGGAAGGTACATAAAGGGGGCTCCCCTTAAGCACTCGCGTCCGCATGCCATTTATCAGGTGGTCCCTTAATGAACCCGAGGGCCGCGTCCAAACTTTTTGGCCCCGCCGCTCGATACGACATATCCGGCCTGTCGCTATCGAGTTAGCGCAGCGCTGAGGGATCACCGAGGATGACATTTGGGACTCGTCAGCTAAAGTGATGGATGATCGAGTGGTGGTGGTGGTGGGGGGGGGGTTCACACAGCACAGCACAGCACAGCACAGCACAGCACAACACAGCACAGCACAGCACAACACAGCACAGCACAGCACAGCACAGCACAGCACAACACAGCACAGCACAACACAGCACAGCACAACACAACACAGCACAGCACAACACAACACAACACAGCACAGCACAGCACAGCACAGCACAACACAGCACAGCACAACACAGCACAGCACAACACAACACAGCACAGCACAACACAACACAGCACAGCACAGCACAGCACAGCACAACACAGCACAGCACAACACAACACAGCACAGCACAGCACAGCACAGCACAACACAGCACAGCACAGCACAACACAGCACAACACAACACAGCACAACACAACACAACACAACACAACACAACACATCTCTCTCACAGCTCTCCACCCTCCCCCTCTCTAGGAGAACTGTGCAGTGTTGGAAGAAGTACTCACATTTTTACATTTTTTTATTTAATTAAAAATATATAATACCACAATGTAGAAATTCTCTACATTACAAAAAAAAAGCAAAAGTCCACTATTATATAAAATGTGCTTGAGTATAAATGTACAATAGTATTTGCATCAAAAGTATCACGAGTAAAAGTAGGCTCAATTATGCAGAATATCCCATTTTGAAGGTTTTCAGATCTACAGTACACGCTGTGACACATTAATTGCTCCCAGCTGCTGCAATTATTAAAATGAAATTAAATGTTTGGTCTTCGGGCCGGGCCCATTGTGTCAAATATTCATGGGGCTTCTGGCCGGACTTGGGACGACTTTCTGCCGGCCGGATCGGGCCCAATCTTTAGACATGATTACACCTCCACTCTCTCTCTCTCTCTGGTGTTATGCCCAAGGGGCGTCTCTCACTCCGGAGAAGCAGTTTGACAGGTACAATAATGGGCACGGTACCAGTCTGAGCATCTTGAGTATAAGACCAGACCCATTGCAAGTTGCTGTACTCTGTCCTCCACCCTAAGCCATCCCACACTATAGACCAGCGGCTTTCAACCCTCTTCATATCAAGGCCCATTATTGTCTCCACCAGGCCGAAGGCTTGGGGAGCAAGTATGTTTTGCACTCCGTCCGTCCGTCCGTCCGTCCGTCCGTCCGTCCGTCCGTCCGTCCGTCCGTCCGTCCGTCCGTGTGTTCGTCCGTGTGCCCGTCTGTGTCTGTGTGTCTGTGTGTGTGTGTGTGTGTGTGTGTGTGTGTGTGTGTCCGTCCGTCCGTCCGTCCGTCCGTCCGTCCGTGTACAGCTAATCTCCGGCACCGTTGGCCCGGACGATGCCACACTTTGCACACACACTCCCTGGATGCCAACGACAAACCTCTGCCCCAATTTTTCCACAACAGCCTGTTATAGCGCCACCATGAGGCCGACTTTTGCAAAATACATTTCTGTAGATTACTCCTACACATTTTATCCACACATCACGCAAATCGGTATACACAATCTCTACAGTCATGTGATCAACACGGATCTGTCCGCTTCCCCATATTCCATCCCCGATTGCCTTCCAAAGTTTGCAGGATTGGTCCGTTTGGAACAAAATGCCTCAAATCTTAACACAGTAAGCGATTTCTGTGCAATTATGCACACACATTCCCACTAGGCAGAGGAAGAAATGCCAATTAAACATTTTCTATTTAGCCTCATGGTGGCGCTATAACAGGCTAATTCCTGTTTTACCTATAACTGCACCGATCTGTGTACAACTTTGTATGCGCACTCCCTAGAGGCCAAGGAAAAACCTTTGACCTATATTTTTCGCATCTGCCTGTTATAGCGCCACCATCAGGATGATTTTTTGCAAAACACTCGCACAGATTTTATCCATACATCACGCAAATCGATATACACCATTTGTCGAGACTTAGTTTCCCAAGACCAAAAACTAAAGAATATTTTGTTATTGTTGCAAACGATCAAAATAACAATATTTTACATTCTCTAATTGTGAATGTGTTAAGGCAGCCGGCGGTTCCCACGCGCCCAGAGCCATAGAGTAAGACAGAGTTACGACAACTCCGTTCACTTCATGGGGCCAGTCGAATGGCGACTCTTCTACATAGACTTCTATTGGCGAATAGGGACACCCGAAGTTTACGGAATGCATTGGAGTCCATGGGCTCGCGTGAGTATACATGAACCACGTGAGTGAGCTGTTTTCTGCCCCCTCAATGTTGCAACTCTGGCTATACTCTTTGGCTCTGCACGCGCCGCACAAGGTGTCATTTTTCACTTGAGCCCCAGAAAATGTCTGTAAATGGTAAATGGTGCATTTATATAGCGCCTTTATCCAAGGCACTTTACATTCACCCTTCACACACACATTCATACACTGATGGCGGCGGAAACCATGCAAGGCACCAACCAGCACATCAGCCTGGAGCAATTAGGGGTTCAGTGTCTTGCTCAAGGACACTTCGACACTAACTCTGGGGGAGCCCGGGTTCGAACTGGCGACCTTGCGGTTACCATCTGGAAACTCTACCCCTGAGCCACCGCCGCACCGCCGCCTGTGCACGTCACTGCCTGTTGGCCATGTGTATAGTCAGTGCTGTGCTGATCACACCTCAGTAATGGCTGCACCCACTGCACCCCTCTGTGGATTTGTCCATAGCAAAGTGAGCAGGGATTAGGCGTTCCCTGGGGTGGAGTTTAGCTGTCTCACCAGTTAGTTTACAGAGGCCTGTTATTTTTTTTTTTACACCACTGGCTTACACAGTGTCTGTCATGACTTGGTACCAAACAGATTGTCATTATTATTTATACCGTGTGGCACACAGGGAAAAATCCCTATACGCATTAGCACACAATCCTCTTTGAACTACTGAAAACATTGTTTGTGTGTGTGATGTACATCCTGAACACATCCGCTTGTTACACCGCCCGTGGCGTGAAATATTATAAGCACACACAGCGGCTCTGCTGCAGAAGAACACAGCTTTACTGTGCATGGGTGATATGCACGCTCCTGTTCCCTGCCTTCTTTACATCCACAAAAGCCAATTCCCCTGCCTCCGTATCTCTAACACACACACGCATGCACCGCGCACACGCATGCACGCACACACGCACACGCACACACACACACACACACACACACACACACACACACACACACACACACACACACACACACACACACACACACACACACACACACACACACACACACACACACACACACAGCAGGCTCTCTGCTACCAGAGCTTTCCCTCTCTGATTGCAATTAGTGAATTATGCACTTGGACTTTGGCCAGCTATGGAGCATTAAATTATTCATAAACGTTAATACGCGCCTCTCTCTCTCTCTCTCTCTCTCTCTCTCTCTCTCTCTCTCTCTCTCTCTCTCTCTCTCTCTCTCTCTCTCTCTCTCTCTCTCTCTCTCCCCCCACTCTCTGTCTCTCTCTCCCTCCCTCCCTCTCTCCCTCTCAAATTCAAATTCAAATATACTTTATTGGCACGACAAGCATTCTTATATTGCCAAAGCATTACATGCAGTAAGTATGATGCAAATACAGTATGAAACAAAACTAATAAATTATACATATTCAGAATCAGAACAAATAATATAAACAAGACAAGGAAAAACACAAGCAAAATTACATGAATCTATTAATTGTAGTAGACTTATATTGTTCACACATTTTGCGGCAGGCGGATTCATTATTTTGCTGCCAACCTGGAACATTCGGCTTATTCACCTACTAGGGGATTACCTGGATAGAGTTAAACTATCCTTCTCTCTCTCTCTCTCTCTCTCTCTCTCTTATCCCTTTGAGTTAATATTGACCTTTTCATCAGGGCATGTTATTAGGAACCGCTCTCTATTAAAACCAGTGATGTCATTGTCTCTCTTGAGAGTGTAAAATGTTGACCCGGTGGTCCGGGGACCACCAGTGGTCCTTGACGGGGTTCCAGGTGGTCCCCTATACATGATGGGGAGTTGGGAACCAAATGGACCCTTATAGATCTTACGCTCTCAAGAGTTATTATGTTAAATTATTGTTAAACATCTGCATTACTTGCATTATACCGATTCTGACTGATTCCGATATTATGCAGAGGACCACGATGGAAAAAAAGCCTAGCATCTTGGCCCAAAGCCTGTTAATAAAGTCTATACTCTTTTCCACGTGTCTGTTTTCACAACTGGTGAAAACAATAAAAACTAGAAAAGTCGCAATTTTGAAAAATTGCAAAGTGTGGTTGCCGCAGTCGCTTACATAGGCCCCTCTCCAATTTTCCTTGACTCCTTGACTCCTTGACTCTCTTGACTCTCTTGAAAAGTAATTTGATATTTTCTATAACACTTTTGTTTGGTCTTCTGCCCCTGCAAGGGAATTTATGTCTTTATAAACGATTGTAAAACATAGATTGGTTACGTAACCAACAACAGCCAATTCGCTACTACAAACGTTATGCAAAGCTCGGCCAATCACAGCGGAAGTTAGGTAGGTTACTCCGGAAGAATAATAATAAAGTTTGACAATAACTATAGTTTTGGGCAACCAGACTAATAATCTGGATTATTTAGAGACCAATCCAATGCCTATATGGCATTTTTATGGCCGATATGGCCTATTCCGATTATGCTATACCGATTATATCGTGAACAAACCTTGACCTTTGTCGGTATGAAAGAACGCATATACCACAGGTTATTTTCGGATACCTTGTTTTCTGATTTGCAAACAAAATTCATATTGAAAGAGCACAATAAGAGTGCTGGGTGCCGTCGGCAGCGCTGTCGCCTCACCGCTAGATGGTCTGGCGTTCGATTCCCGCCGGGGACGCTGGGTGGGCGTGTCCTCTCCTCCGCGTCACTGCCTCCCCCTGGCCCGCTGGGGTTCCTGATCGGAGGGGAATGGAACTGGTTGGAATAACGTGTTCCTACCGTGGAAACCCCTCCCTTTTCAGGTGATAAGAAGCAGCCAGCTCACTCCTCATGCATTGAAGGAAGCATGAGCTCAGTCCGAGGCTCTCCCCAGGTTGGCAGAGGGAGAGTAGCACCCAGGGTTACAGCTTAGGCGATTGGCACCGGGTGAAAAACATGGGTTACAAAACTCGTGGGCTATTAAAGAAGGGACCTTACGAATAGTGAGAGAGGACATGGATACAGATGAACAGATGGATACAGATGACCCGCTGTGGCGACCCCTGACGGGAATTAACCGAAAGCAGGAAAAAGAAGAAGATGCATGCCAAGTTTTTTGGTCGCATTCACAGTGTAGGAGTTAAGATGGCCTTTCAAAATGTTGAAAATGTTAACCTTTAATTATAATGCCACCATCTGGCCGACCGGGAACACCATAGGTTTAACGGTGTTTGCACACATCATATTGATTATTACCGAGTTCCAATTATCTCCAGTGCGGGGGTTTTCAAACTTTTTTTGTGCCATAAATGGTGCTAATTAAGGACCCTTGCAGATATGTAGACTATTTGACTGCAGACCCCCATCTCAAAAATAGTTTGTTCCAGGGACCTTCGGAGTTAAACAATACAAACATACACAAAATATATCGTTGCGGTTGGGAGGAAACCACCTAACTCCATGATTGAGGTTTTTTTTTTGCAAAAATCAGTTGAACACGTTTACGTGTTGTTTAAAAAAAATCGAACCAATGAAAAGCAGTAAAACGTTCTTGGGACAAAACCTCTTAACTAAATTGGACCCTCAAACTGTCTGCTAAAGCAGGTAACTATTCTAAGTATATTTACTCAATGTTTATATAGGCTACTCGTATTCCACTATAGCCTATACCTCTCAGAGACAAATATTGCACTTTTTACAATTATTTTAACCCATAATGTATGCTTTGTCTGTTCGAAAATTAGCTGAGCTACAAGCTTGTAGATTGGGTTTTTAAAGAAAAAGAAAAGAAAAGAGAGAAGAGAAGAGAAGAACAAAAGGATTTTGTTATTTTACTTGGAGTATTTTAAGTATATTTTTATGCCAAACACAAGGAGTATTTTGAATACAGGAGACACTTGTACCAGAACTTATATTGTGGCCTTTTTACTTTTGCAGCAGTGGCATTTCTCCCAGGACTTTGTGAAAAAGCTGCATGAGGGAAGAAGGACGCCAATAAAAAAAACCTAGAGAAAACAATAAGGTTTCAGCCCTTCAGGCTGGAAAACCTAATTGAATTGTCCTGCATCGACAGAGAGGTATTGTTTTTGTACGGTTTGTCTATTTGTTAGCAACCTTTAGAGAAACCACTGCAGTGAGAGGCATCAAACTCTTAACCACTTAAACCCTCCAGACTGGAACTCAACTGGAACAGAGTTGTTGTCTCACTCTCTGCATTTGCGTGGTTAGTTTTCATTTGGGCGGCTGTAGCTCAGGAGGTAGAGCAGGTCGTCCAATGATCCGTGGGTCGGCGGTTCGAATCCCGGCTCCTCCTGTCCACATGTCAAAGTGTCCTTGGGCAAGACACTGAACCCCACATTGCCTCCATTGAGTTGGTAGGTGTGAGCTTGCCACCATTGGTGAGTGTGAATGTGGGAAGTGAGGACGCTGGCGTCGACTGTTTGCCGCTTCAATGTATGAATGAATGAACCATTGTAAAGCCCTTTGAGCACTTGGAAAAGCGCTATAACAATTCATTATTTATTTTTGAGTGGCTATTGGTGTAGATTTTCGTCTCACACAGACAATACTACAATGTTATCAAAATGTGAATGTTCCAAACCACTCGATAAATGTACAAAATGACATAACAGACATGCGTATGCCACTTCATATTTGGAAAAACAAAGTGTCTGCCTAATAAAAATCACGTGACAGTGGAGGAACGTGAGCTAATTGGCCCTCATATGCAAGTGAATACAACCAAGGTTCTGCCACGGTGTGGATATACAGAGGTGCAGCCAGGACTCAAATGCAGAACGACCAGCCACAGGCAGAGCAAGTGAATATACAAGAGGTTTTAGTCTCAAAACCCACACTGAGATATCACACAGACCTTCAAATATAGTAGAAGACATAAACACTAGTGCCGAATCAACCCCTCCGAGGGCCCTGCAGGGCAGGCGCTACACCAAATCAGAAGGCCCCGCATGCACGCGATTTGCGTGCACATAACACAATCAAGAACGACAGTTTTTGCGTTTGCGCGCCCAGTGAATGAAGGCGCGTGCGTTCAGTGCACCACCAGCACTTGTATTGATAGTTACAGTGAAGACGGACAGGAAGGAGGGAGAGAGAGAAGGGGAGAGACATGCAGCAAAGGTCGTCATGAACGGGACTCGAATGCGCGACGCGCTGTCAGACCAGAGCTTATATGGCAACTAGGCCAGCGGGCGCCCCTGGATCTGCTATTTTTTGGCAAAAAAATATATGTTAATGACGTTTAGAAGATTTAGAACACTTTCCTGGGGGTCTTTATGTGCGTAATATGTGGTTTTAGATATTTTAGATTTTAGCATTGAGCCCAGTGTCTCTGATGTCATGGACACTGGGCCCACTTATACGTCCTGGAATACATGTTGTCTCAGTAAGACAGCCCTCCCCCTACCCACAAGGAGGAGCAGTGCACCAAAGCATTATGGGAATTGTACTCCAGGAAGAAAGTGAGCCCAGTGTCGATGACATCAGAGACACGGGGCTCACTGCTAAAATCTAAAATATCTCAAACCAAATATTACACACATAAAGACCCCCAGGAAAGTGTTCTAAATCCCATAAACTAGAAATACACAAGGAACTGACCACATCATTTATATGACGACGAACTGACCAGGACCAGAATACACAGGGGTAAGTACTAATTATACACAGGTGAACTCAACAGACAATCAACACTGGGTTTAGCTGAGAGGACACAGGTGGAAACACTGACAAATCACAGGACTGGTTAGACAAGACAGGTACAAAACTATAATGAAAACAGGAAACACTAGGAACAATTCTACAGAATAAAGTACTCGTAAATCAACAAACTACAAGAATACAATAACACTGAAACAGAAGTAAGTAAAAATCCAAAAACAAATAGAGGAGCGGACTGTGAGAGATTCATATTTGTTTATCATTATAAGGGTCTATCTATGTCACCACACACTAGTGCGTTTGTGTTTGACAGGACGTAATTAAAATGTGACTTTTAGAGACTTTCGGAATACAAAACACACAAACATTGATACATTGTTTTCTTTATCTTGTGTGTGTGTGTGTGTGTGTGTGTGTGTGTGTGTGTGTGTGTGTGTGTGTGTGTGTGTGTGTGTGTGTGTGTGTCCATAATATGACCTGCATGGGATATGCTCTAAATGTGTGATATTCTTTTTTAATTAGCAAAAAAAGATGTTGAGAATAAAATAAAATAAAAAGTTCAGAGTCAGGAACAAACAAATAAATAACACCAGAAAGAGCACAAACTATACTAAATAGCTAAAACAAATTAAATACTCAAATCACAGAGCACATTAATGGAAGCAAAGTCATTAAGAGAAACAATTATGAAAAGCAAACAGAGATTAAAGCTGAGAGAGAGAAGAGGAAAGAAAAAATATAATCTATATACAGACGCCTTAAGCAACCTATAGTGGCAGGTTGGTCATTTAAAGCTTTAAACACAAAAAAAGTATGATTTTAAAAACTATTCGATATTGCACAGGTAGCCAATACAATTGGGCTAGAACAGGTGCACGCACGCACGCACACACAGATTATGTTTGTAATAACATACTTGTGAGGACATCGGAATAAGGGCGGCATTGAAAGTAGAATTGCAGACCTACAAGCTCACAACGCATCGCACTACAAAAAGAGAATAGTTGAGGAAAAGTGCACACAAGGGGGTACACACACACGCACGCACGCATGCACACACACACACGCACGCACGCACGCACGCACGCACGCACGCACACTCACACACACAGCAACCCCATCTCACAGAAATACGGGCCTCTCAGGTTTATTCGGAGAATGAATAGTGTCAAAAGGTACCAAAAGTTAACTCTGAACTTGGTTTAGCTTCTGTGGCCCTAATACATGGAATGACCTGCAAATGACATTAAAATTTACCACATTAATTGGTACCCTTGAGCGGTTTTAAAACCTTGGTGAGCATACAGACCCCCACGATATGTAACTGTTTTTAGATCGTTTTGAAATTTGTCTTAGCTTTTTATTTGTAAACCTATGTAATTTCACATGCATAGTATACCTTTTGTTTTTCTTTTCCTGATCTTCTGATATATTGTGATGTTTTTTTTTCTAAATGATAATTTATTGTATTACTCGACGACACTGAAAATTAGTTTAATTACTTAAATAAAAAAATAAAAAAATAAAAAAATAAAAAAATAAAACTTGAATGAATTTTGAGCATCCATAATCCAACATCTATCGCGATGAATGGATCGGTACAATAACGTTTCCAGTTCGACAGATTAGCACGGAATTACAATTCCGTACATACGCGCCTATAGAAAGCCCCAAAAATCCGCACCTATTGTTTTGACCGCGACGGAGGCGTGGCTTTCACTAGTACTGAAGTGCTATTTCACCGTGGCTGGGTGAGTTCGGGTTTGACATTATTTACGGGGCTGAGTCGGTCGGCTCTACCGAACTTCGCAACGCTCGACACGGCAACTCGTGGCCCTCTATAGCGGGCCGCTCAGTGGTGCCTCACGTCGCTCAAGTTCGGTAGAGACGGTGCCCCTCCGTCAATGGGGAGGATTTCAGTGTCATATGTACAGATTTTTGTGGTTTCTAGCCGTGTATGTACACGGAATTGCAATTCCGTGCTATTTCACCGTGTTTGGGTGAGACATGGGTAGAACACA
>NC_136801.1:36592185-36609685 GCF_951216825.1 Electrona antarctica | reverse complement strand
AAGTTGAAACATGGGAGATACGAGGTTTCCTTTCATGCCAGACGGCACCGACACGATAAAAGGTTATTATATATAGGAAATGAGAATCCACTCGGAAAAATGCTGTAACCAGCAAAGCCAGGCCGTGTCGCCGTGGCGGCGATATTATATCACACTTATTAGAGGTTTTATTAAAATATATAAGAGTATAGATATCTCTGTAATATTGCAATGAATACCCCCTCCCCGACCCCCCCGCAGCCACAGCCAAACTGCACCAACCTATAGTGCCTTTGATTGTAAAGCGGAGGGGAGACATCATGCACCTCGGGCCGAGTGTGACATTTTGATTGAGTCGTCTCGTGTGCGATAACATGCAAATTCAAACGATGCTGCGGGTGTATGCGTCTTCATCTCTCTCTCTCTCTCTCTCTCCTCTCTCTCTCCTCTCTCTCTCTCTCTCCGGGCCAATGGTGCGTATATATCTGTTACATCGCTGTATGTCGTCGCTGTGCAGCGCAGAAACCTCGTAACTCCCCACAAACAATCAACACGTTGTGTGTGTTTTTGAATCGAAACCCTGCATGTAGACTTGATGTATATACGTAATGACGATAGCTATACAATCTACAAGCTGCTGTATAGGTCGGCTATTGTAACCGCCTTGGAAATAAAGAGTTTTGAGGGTGATTATGAAAAAGGAAACGAACGGTTGTGGGTACATATGAGGTTCCCATGACGACGGCGTTGATGTATTTGCATTTCTGGTCGCCGGCGTTTTAATAATGTCACAACGGATGCTCCGCCGCTGAAGGGTGTGTGTGTGTGTGTGCATGTGCGTGTGTGTGTGCACGTGCATGTGCGTGTGCATGTGTGTGCCTGTGTGTGCGTGCGTGTGTGTGACACCGTTATTTGTGCAGATCATGCACAGTGCAAGAGCTTTGCAATGCACTCGATCAAGGATTCTCCCCATTCACTCGCACGCACGCACGCACGCACGCACGCACGCACGCACGCACACACGCACACACACACAGGATAAAAGCCAAGCCACCGTCACCATGGAGGTGCATTAGCATCAGCCATGACCTCTCATAATGAAATGGTCAAGAGGTGCACGCACATCCACACATTTCAACGGGTGCAGGATCCAAAAGAATAACTAAGAAAGGAAAGAGGAGATCCGCACAAAAGCTCCCAAAACTATTTATTGACAACAGAGCGGAAAACAATACAACGTTTCGGCCCCAGGGGCCTTTGTCACTGAATGAGTATACCTGTGTGCGTGCGTGCGTGCGTGCGTACGTGCGTGCGTGCGTGTGTGCCCTTCACAGGGGAAGCTGCACATTAATGGTGGTAGTACAACAACAAGGTGTTGTTGTTGCCCGGGAGCCTGACCATGATGTTTGACGGAGAGAGAGAGACAGAGACAGACACAGACAGACAGACACAGACAGACACAGACAGACACAGACAGACACAGACAGACAGACAGACAGACAGACAGACAGACAGACAGACAGACAGACAGACAGACAGACAGACAGACGTGACTCATACCCAAATGTCCTTTGACTGAGCATCAGTTTCTAAATCGATTCCAATCCATATCCTCAACATTGTAATTAAAATCCAACCCTGCAATTAAGAGGTTTTGAAGCACAACCTTTAAAACCTGCCTCGCTATAGTGATTCTTTTGAAAATGCAATTCAAGCGGTTCCACCGGAGCACGCCGTGCATACACATAATCACAGTTAAAGTGGATTTATTTAAACATCCCTTGTACTATCTGTTCAACCTCATATGACATTGGCAAAGACGTCTGTGGAAATTAACTTCTGCACTCGAAACACTGTACTCAAAACAAAATCGGGAGACGCGCGCACGCACGCACGCACGCACGCACGCACGCACGCACGCACGCACGCACACACGCACGCACAAAGACCAAACTACGAAATTTTTTTCCTCTGTGGTTTCAGTTTGCAGCAGTCATTTTGTGCTGCCACTGAAATAAGACCCATTCATCTTTCCAGAGTTTTCCGAAAATATTTATATAAATTATTTCAAGCCATCCATTCCAGGCTCCCGGTAAATAATGACCATAATTATGTTTAAAACAATATTTGAAAACTAATAAAAAGAAGGGTATTTGCTCACCGATGTGTGAATGTTAGGCAAGTTGTGTGCAGAGCTGAGCTTTTAGATTGTCTCTTTTCAAAATAATTAAGAACACTTTTTTCTTTTTTTTGGTTGAGTGGTTAAAACCCTATAGTTAGTTAGTTAGTTAGTTAGTTAGTTAGTTAGTAGCCTCGGAAACCCAGACGTTTTTATTTCCAGGGAGAAAAAAAAAGTCTGGGTCTGAGTCCACTTCAAATCGCCATAGAGTAGTGCAAACATCGCTCACTCTCTGCTGATTTCTGATCGTCTGCACCTTTGTTAAATTGACGCACACGTACACACACACACTCCTCTCTTTCTCTGTCGCTCTAAGTAATTAGTCTCATGATTGATTGAAAATTTTATTAACAGTTTGCAGAATTACAGTACATTTCAAGCACAAACTCAATACAAAGGCATAGTTTCTCCCGGCGGATCCTGCCGGGAGCTGCCTATGCCATAAAAAGCATAGGTGAGTTACAGGCTAGTTAGTTAGTTAGTTGACCGGGGTACCCCAGGGCTCTATACCAAGTCTGCTAGTTGTTTCCCTGTACACCAAAAATATGGTCACTGGAACACAAGCCCCTAGCTACAGTATAGGGCTTTTCGTGGTATCCTTTTAACATTATTGTAAAAATGTACCACTGTACTATTTGCAAACCGCTAACAAAGTATTCCCATCAGTCAATTAATTGCAACCGCTTGTGAACTTACAATGTACATCTGCTATTTAGGCCATTGTACATGTAGCGTGAGGCGGCGAAGTATACACCCCCTGGACATGACGCTAGTATGTCACGCACGCACGCACGCACGCACGCACGCACGCACGCACGCACGCACGCACGCACGCACGCACGCACGCACGCACGCACGCACGCACGCACGCACGCACGCACGCACGCACGCACGCACGCACGCACGCACGCACGCACACACACACACACACACACACACACACACACACACACACACACACACACACACACACACACACACACACACACACACACACACACACACACACACTATGCTTTTACACAGTATGAGTCATCTGTCCTACATTGTCCTGGGCTGAATGAAGGTCTAAGCTCTCCATTATTGATTATAATGAAGCAAATCATAAGACCGTGTATGTGCTCTTATAAGCCGGATGTTTAGGGGGGAAAAGGGAAGAAAAAAAATACCTTTCCTTAACGAACATGTACAGTAAACACTTCACCATGCTATAGTCTGCCTCCAATACTATTCTCACAAAGCCACTCACAGGGCCGCTCCGTTCATTTTCTGCACATGGAGGGATGTTTTTCAGTATAAGAGTGGGCCTTTAGGGCTTTAGACTTGGCTGCCACATGACATGGGGCTCCATTTTCGTCACCGCTAAACCCCTTATCCCTAAACTTCTTTGCCTTTTTTTTTTTTACTATTTTGAAAAACATTTTTGAATAGTTCAACTTGCCAATCTACAATGACACGTTGTGAGCTTGTAGACTGGCCATTTTAACTATTCAAAAATGTTTAGCAAAATAGTAAAAAAAGGCAAAGAAGTTTAGGGATAAGGGGTTTAGCGGTGACGAAAATGGAGCCCCATGTCTGAAAGCCAGACAAAATGGTCAACCTATACTCAGTACTCTACAGCCTTTCTAGAAGTTTACTCGAGTAAAAGTAAAATAATTTGTCTTGGAAATGTACTCGAGTAAGAGTAATAAGTATTACAAAAAAATCTAATACTCAAGTAAAGAACAAATCCTCAGAATTAGTACTTAACCCATTTTGGGCGGGAACCCCTTTTAGTGTTAGCATTATGTTATGCTTTAAGTATTGAAAAATAGCAGATCTACAAGCTCATAGCGCGCCACCGAGCGGCACGCTACGAGCTTGTATAGGTCTGCTATTTTTGAAAAATCGAAGAACGAAATTTTTTCAGAAAACTGTCAGGATGTAGAAGACATTTTTAGAATCTGATCTCAGGACAAAATGGGTTAAGTACAGTACTTAAGTACATTTACTCAGTTACTGTCCACCTCTGCCCAGGGCGGACACTCTAACCACAAGGCCACTGAGCTGGTCAACACACAGTAGTGGTGGTTCAACGTTTTGGGAGAAAAGGGCTTCTTTTGGGGGGGCTCTGCAGCGCAACGTGCTTTCTTTGTCTAATCGGGGTGAGAGTGGGAACCTTTAGCAGCGCAGCTCTCCTCAAAATGAGCCCACTTTCCTTTTTAGAGATGGGGGCTCCATTTTCGTCACAACTAAACCCCTTATCCCTAAACTTCTTTGCCTTTTTTACTATCTTGAAAAACATTTTTGAATAGTTCAACTAGCCAATCTACATTAACACGTTGTGAGCTTGTAGACTGCAGGCCATTTTAACTATTCAAAAATGTTTTGCAAAATAGTAAAAAAAGGCAAAGAAGTTTAGGGATAAGGGGTTTAGCGGTGATAAAAATGGAGCCCAAGGTGTTGAAAAATGTCAAGAACAGACCAAAAACTAAATGAAGTCTCTCCGTTGCCCCCAAGCTTCCCAGATAAATCAAATAAACCAACATTATTTTGTCTAATTAAAAACTGGGAACAAATCACTTTTAATTATCACCAGGTCAAGAAGTATTTTTTTCTTTCTTTCTGCCCCCCCTTTTTCTTTTATAACAACAGAGAGTGCAATAGTTTCATGGAGAGGTAATACTTTAATTAACTATCTGAGTTTCGGAGTTTCAGAGATAGGCCTCACTCAGAGCTTTACTGCATTGCTGTATGCTTGTTGGATGAATGTTGTGTAGTGTCATGGCCGCCCCAATGCATTTCCAATGGGAGTCACATGGTTTGACACAACATTTGTGTTGTATGAGGGGGAGGGGCGCAGTCGAAACACAGCCGAAAGCCATACAACAGCTTGTAGTCCAAAATGTGGACTACAAACCATGTGACTTCCATTGGAAATGCATTGGGGCGGCCATGACACTACACAACATTCATTCAACAAGCATACAGCAATGCAGTAAAGGTCTGAGTGAGGCCTTAGACAACACCACAAACCATGATGTTATACCCCAACAAACAATTCTTATCGGAGGAGTTTCTGTCCAGTGGGGAGGAAGGCATGAATTATCTATGCTCGACTCTGGCGTGAACTGTAAACAGTTTGTTTCCTCGGTGTGTACATCCTGGACAGACAACCCTGGCAGAGAGAGAGAGAGAGAGAGAGAGAGAGAGAGAGAGTTTCTGAGGAAATTTCTTTGATGCAGGCATGCGTGGCCTGCCGAGTTGCCACATTTGTTTGTTCCTTTTGTTTTTTATCTTTCGCGTACAGTCAGGAGACTTTGTTTTACAGATCGATTGATCTACAGATACAGTGGAACAACTCAATGTGAGGTCTCTTATGGTTGTTAAGAGAGAGAAGACAAGACGCACAAATAGAACATGATGAAGGTTACATTATCTAGGAGTTTGAAAACCCAGTCGGAAGGCTGTGTAACCATTATTATTTAATAGGCCAGGCCAGTGATATTATATCAGTGATATTATATCATTTCTACGACATTTAGCCTGAGATTTAGCCTCAAATTATTTAGCCCCAAACTAAAGAATATGTTGGTATTGTTGGATAAGATTGTGTCCACAATTTTATGCTGTATTGATGTTGGTACCATAGGAGGGATAGCAGGCATTTTACACTGCACTCTCAATATGTAAGGGTCCATTTGGTAACAACTCTCCATTTGGAACCCCCTCAAGGACCACTGGTTGAGAACCACTGTTGGAATGACGTCAACCCTGTTTGACACTCATTTGTGACATCCTGAGATCATCTGATTGTATCGAATTTGGTCCATTTAAATGATATGTTTCTGCAACAATGACATTTGAATCATTTGTGACGCCCCTTAGGTCTCTGAGTGAAATCTCCTTTGGCTGTAATTGTTCAGAGCCCCCTCATACAGTAGGTGTGATTCAATGTGTTCATGGTGAGAGTGAACATGGCCGCCCGTCGCCTACATTGGGAGTTGCATATTATGGTGAATGGAAATTACGCTTGTGCGCGGCTGCAATGTGACGCGTCGGCAAAGCGTTTCCGTTTTTTTTGCTGATGCGTCATTTCCATCCACCAGCTGTTTAAAAACCAGGAAGAGACGCCTGCTCTAGGCGCTTTCTTGCCGCCTGTCTGGGTATAGGTACACTGTCAGTGTGAATCTGCCCTATAAGAGGACAGGTGCACGGAAGAAACACTTAACTGGCTAATCACAAGGTTAGACAAGGCAGGTACAAAACTACAGGGGCAGACAGGAAGGCACAGAACAATACTACCACATAAAGGTATACACAACAGCAGGGCAACAACAGAGAGACAGAATAACAGGACTATAGACACCCAATAAAACATACTGAACCACAGAAACAGGTCCAAAACCTAAGTAAGGACAGTACAGTCCAAGTCCAAGGAACGAGGAGCGGACTGTGACACATGCACTCAGGGACAAATTAGCCATTGGGCCAGTGGGGCCGTGGCCCAGGGGCCCTTGGCTCTCAGGGGCCCTTCGGAGAAATTGGACTGCGCGGTAATAGATTTGACGCCCTGAAAAGGGCTCCTGGGGCCTTTCATTGGCCATTGATTTAGTTAAATTTAGGTCAAAAAGATGATAAAAACACGGAAAATCACGAAAATGTTGCGCGCACGCGTGATATGGGGGCCCTGCAAAACGTACCGGCCCAGGGGCCCTCGTGGGGGTTAATCCGTCCCTGCATGCACTGGTACAGATGTAGGAGGAAGGAAGGCACTTGAGCGTTGTGTTGTTTTTGGCAGCAAATTTCTATTTTAGTTTTAGTCATAGTCTCTTGAATAGTGTTCATTTAGTTTAAGTCACATTTTAGTCACCTGGAATACTTAAGTGTTAGTCTAGTTTTAGTCAACTAAATCTACAGTTGATTTAGTCGACTAAAATGTATTTTCCGGGCCGTGATGCCATCGTATAATGGCTGATTTTACACTTGCTGAAAATAGCCGATCTACAAGCTCACAACGCGTCGCAGCGCGTTATTTAGCTTAGTTTTAGTCACAATAGCTTAGTTTTCATTTAATTTTCGTCAGTGAAAAAAGGTAGTCGACGGACTGATTTTTCGTCTTAGTTTTAGTCGACGAAATCAACACTGCACTGGAGCAACGCAGACAGAAAACTCCTCTTGCTACACCTGTCCTGCCTCTGAGATGCACCAGATTAGCCTATACCTGCACACCACAGGCTTGAGTCCAGTGGCGTATCCAGGAATTACGTTTTGGGCAGGCAAGATATGTGTTAATTGTCGTCTCCCCGCGCACAATCGTAGCACTAAAGGTTTTCAAAGAGATATACCTGCCAGACGAGTAGGATACAAAGGCTGAAAGGCAGTCATTTACATTCCAATGGGTGATTGAGGGTCGCGCTCTACCGCAACGGCCAATCAGCTGTCCATTAATAGTTCTCAGATCTTGTTTTTGTCCTCTTTTTTCCTCATTGTATGGATTTTGGCCAGGCCAGAAATGGATTTGGACAGGCGGACGCCTGCCCTCGCCTTATTGTAGATACGCCTCTGCTTGAGTCGTGGTGGAACTTTAAACTAGTACAGATGCACTATGTGGAAAGATACTATATGGGAGTTGACTGTTGACGGCAAAAGCCAAAAAAAAAAAGACAGCATGAACTTTATAGCAGTTATTTGTGGAAAGAGAGCTGATAACACAGTCTATCACACACGCTAGAATAATCATGGCGAAATAATGCGATTGCGAGTGAAAAGCAATTAACAAAAACAATTTTGCAAACAATTTAACACAGAGCACATGTGCGGCACAGTTTGAATCACAGTAGTTGGTAGAACGTCAGAATCACTGTTTTTATTGTCAAGTTATATAGGGTATTATTATTTTTCCTCTGCATCCGATGACAACCCGTCGAATAACTGACGCTATCTATAGTGTAATTTTAAATATGACGTGCGTGCGTGCGTGCGTGCGTGCGTGCGTGCGCACGTGCGCGTGTAACTGATAAGTGAAAACATTCTCGGTAATGTTATGCAAAGCATAACAAAGCATGCCAAGGTAGAAAAAGCGGCATCACCGCTTTGTTCTAGGTGTTGGCCTATAACATAATTATTGATTCCAATACCTTTGTACTTTAATACTCACGTACATTTTGAATTCCGGACTTTTACTTGTCACGTTCTGGTGAGGTGGTGAGGACCCAAATGCAGGACAGCAAGGCAGGCAGAGATCAAAATCCAATAGAGGAGATTTATTACAAAATAACAGAGACAACATCACAAACTAACACTTAACATGAAGTGACACCAAACAATGACTCGACAAGGACTGACTGGGGAACAAGACTAATATACACAAGAGGGCTGATTACACATGAGAAACACCTGAGGAAGACAAGAACATAGAACCAAAACAACTAGAACACAACATAGAGATACAACACCTAGACAAGCAAAGTCTGTGACTGTGACATTACTTACGTAACGGAGTAGTTCTTAATTGCAGTATTGATACTTTTACTGAAGTAAAACAATATTGAGTACTTTTTCCACCACTGCCAGAATGCACGCACACACACACACACACACACACACACACACACACACACACACACACACACACACACACACACACACACACACACACACACACACACACACACACACACACACACACACAGAGTTGGCATGGAGTTGTGGACAGGTGGAGTCAGTCCACTGATATAGCTCTGTGGTTTTCAAAGTGGGGGGCACCAGGGGGCCAATTGTAATGTATATCCTAGGGCTGTCAAAATAACTGGCGGTTTAGTGCCAGGAAAGGCTGCGCAATTTAATAGATCAAATCACAGGCTAGCACAACGGGGCAAACACAGAGACAGACGGCCAGGATCCAAACCGGGAACTTTAGGGCTCTCGGTCGGACACTCTCCCTAACTTTAGGGCTCTCGGTCGGACACTCTCCCCAAGCACTGCAGTGGGAGGAACTTTAGGGCTCTCGTTCGGACACTCTCCCTAAGCACATGCAGTGGGAGGAACTTTAGGGCTCTCGGTCGGACACTCTCCCTAAGCACTGCAGTGGGAGGAACTTTAGGGCTCTCGGTCGGACACTCTCCCTAAGCACTGCAGTGGGAGGAACTTTAGGGCTCTCGGTCGGACACTCTCCCTAAGCACTGCAGTGGGAGGAACTTTAGGGCTCTCGGTCGGACACTCTCCCTAAGCACTGCAGTGGGAGGAACTTTAGGGCTCTCGGTCGGACACTCTCCCTAAGCACTGCAGTGGGAGGAAGGTTACTTTAGGGCTCTCGGTCGGCCACTCTCCCTAAGCACTGCAGTAGGAGGAACTTTAGGGCTCTCGGTCGGACACTCTCCCTAAGCACTGCAGTGGAACTTTAGGGCTCTCGGTCGGACACTCTCCCTAAGCACTGCAGTGGGAGAAAAGTTACTTTAGGGATCTCGGTCGGACACTCTCCCTAAGCACTGCAGTGGGAGGAAAGTTACTTGGAAAATGTCATTTATACTTTAAATTGACCTCTTGAACTCTTTTCTATAGGCCTTTTATAATACACTGACACCACGGCGCGTAAACAGCGCCTCAAACTGTGACTCCGCCCACAACCGGGGGAAGTTGTGATTTGCGCTCGTTCACTGCAATGCAATTTGCGGCATTTTCAAAACAATATTGAGCAGAGTAGCGGTTATCAAACGTATTTGCAATGCCATACGTTGAAAGATCTGTTGCCCGTGGACAAGGCACGCTACCTCCGCAAGTTAGATAGCATCGGCATAGATGTTTGTCCGTATGTGATTAAGGATTGGACCAAGTTGCATTGGCAGCCATAGAAAATTCTTACCCCAGGCTAAAACCGGATGTGACGTTTTTGGGCGTTCCTGTCTAGCGTGGTGTCAGTGTATAGTTGAACTTTCTGTGAAAATAAGTTGCAAAGAGAAGAGATATGTTGTGAGCTTGTTGATCAAGTTTTTTTTTTTTTTCTTTTTTTAAAGTGAAAACATTTGAGGGGAAACAATGAGTTGTTCAAGTATAGAACCTTGGGCTACCCCAGTCAATGAAGTCCAAACAGGGTCTGACCAATGAAAACTCTCCCCAGCCATGAGCACGGTCAGGACCTGGATGCATTGTGGCGTGACTGGCGTCTCTATTGGGACGAGATAGTGTCAAACCAAGACTAGTCAGATCTGGCCCAGAATATCACCTGATTTCAACCAACGTGAATTCTGCCCACTAAGATAAGACGTCCCTGGATGAATCAGAGAGAGTCCGTTCGAGGCCAGTATCAACTTAAATTATATCATAACTATAGTCAGATCTGGCCCAGAATAAGCCACATTATTTCAACTGGTGAAGACGTCCTGGAAATGACGTAAAGATCATCCCCATATGGGCTGTGATCTGGCCTAATCCTGAAGGTCCTGAACGTCACCGGAGGACATCAAATCGGTTTGCAAAATATAGCAGATCTACAAGCTCACAGCACATTAAATTGTGGCGCTTGTGAGCTTGTATTTTTTGTTAATGTTCCCCCCAGAACATGGATGCTTTGTTAAGTGGTTGAATGAAATAAATAATAATAATAATAATAATAATAATACTACTAATAATAATACTTTCTGAAAGTACTATCCTGACCTATACATACATCCAATAATATTATATTACCCAACTTTTGTTTGCCATAATATATTCTATTGATTTATATAACGTCCTCTTTATTACCATGAACTATATTATGGCTCACTTCATAAGCAGCTACTGAAGGAAAGAAAGCTATATGGATCGCTTCTAATATTGCACCAGAAGTTTTCTCATAAACCGCCTCCTCTGTAATGCTATAGGTATAATAACCGTCACTTGATAACACACGCGAGTCAGAAACTTAGTAAGAGAAATCTATGAAAATCTGGGAACTAAATCGTTACCAAGAAATTTCTTCACCAATGTGTTTCTAAAGGTGTCTAATAACATGTACTAAAAGTTTGAAATTCAACTCCCGTGGGAAATTGAGTTATTAGCATAATATGTGACCATACCCATAACATCCTATATAAGCCAAATTTCATAATTCTTTAAGTAACATGTGACATATGAAACTAGGGTGTTTGCATGATTCTGAATCCATTCCAAGCATTAGTTTTGCACAAAAAACACTCCTTGGGAGGAAAACGGCCACACAAACGTGATGAGGTCAGCACATTTGGTCAAGTGGATATGGCCTAATTTAGCCCAAGGAGTGTTTTTTGTGCAAAACTAATGCTTGGAATGGATTCAGAATCATGAAATCACCCTAGTTTCATATGTCACATGCTACTTAAAGAATGATGAAATTTGGACTTTTTTGCCTTATATAGGATGTTAAGGGTATGGTCACATATTATGCTAATAACTCAATTTCCCACAGGAGTTGAATTTCAAACTTTTAGTACATATTATTAGACACCTTTAGAAACACATTGGTGAAGACATTTCTTGGTAACGATTTAGTTCCCAGATTGGTCAAATACCTGATAAAATGCCCTTACTACTTGGAGACACGGCGACAAGTCAAGCCCCCTGAATTATTTGCACAGTCTGTATAATTCACAGTCTCTATATTTGACTTATTGCAGCCGCGGTGAATAATTCTTGAGCGATTGCGTTGTTGTTGTTGTTGTTACGCAGAGTGGTGGAGCCTTACACTAGCCGATTTTTTTCAATCTGAAATCTGATAGCACCACACACTACAGGATAATTGGAGCGGGGCAGAGCAAATATCAAACATTCTTGATGTTGATCGGGCCGATCCCGATCGCGCTTTGAGCGGCCCCGAGCAGATCGATTGAGTCGGGCACCCCCCGAGCGTCAAAAAATGCCCGATTATCGGCTAGTGTAAGGCCACCTTTTAAGGAGAGGGCTGTCGGAGAGGACTGACTGTTATGTTGGGTACGTCTGTAACGTCTGGAGTAGCGGATTTGTTTGAAAATCAACCGATATTGACCAGCAGGTTACTTATCAAGAAGATGCAATGGCACCAGTAGGCTCTACCCCCCCACCCCCCTTTCCTCCCCTAGGGGGATGGGGGGGGACGTATTTTTCGGTCCCCCCCCCCCCTAGCGTTCAGTGAGAGTTGCGCCACTTTCACCTGACAAAAAAAAAGAACTGACCTTCAAGCTAACCATGTAAGCCTTATAAATAACACAAAGCCAACAACTCCCATTATCTCTCTCTTTCTCTCTATCTCTCTCTCTCTCCATTCATCTCGCCTACTCCCCACTATGGAGGAAGTGCACCTGGGGGGCGGGGCGAGTCGGTGCTCTCTCTGCCAACACAGTAAACTGACTGAGGGCTATATATTTCTATATATTATTTAACTTAACACAGCCGACGCGAATCCCGTATCAATACGTTATCAATTAATCAAACGTCGGGTGCGAACCACGTATCCATACGATTTAATCACTTTTTTATAGCATACTTTCATTCATCTTTTTACCCACCCGGACAATGAAGAACCATCCCCCTATCATTGCTGCTTAGTCCCGCTCACGTGATCAGAAAAAAAAAAAAAGAAACCCCTCCCCTCCTGAAAACAGGAGGTCGGGCCGCTTTACGTGTAGAAGCCTGTGTAAAATGGACGCGCCCATGCCGATCTAGTCGGTGTGTGAAAAGAATCAAATTTCACCTAACCTCGCCTCACCAGGCTTTCCTCCACCTATTGGCTTTCACTCGATTCCCCCCTCCCCTCCTGTTTCTCCAGAAGGAGGATCTTGCGAGATGGCTCTCGGAAAAAAACATGATGAAATGCCTAAACACATATGCACCGGATCCGATCGGCATTGCATTGCATAACGTCTGCAACACACATGGACAGATGCATGTTTCCTTCTTCATACTGTAGCGACCAAACGATCCCCGAGCCTACAATACTACGAACTAACCACAGTATCGAGGGGCCGCCACGACAACAGACAGTCTACCGTTGGTGGATCACGTATCGCCATGCAGAGCCGTCATAATCGGAGATCGCTCGGACGTGTGATTGTAACGCTTTTTTATTCATTATAATTGTAGTGATAAGACCGCAATGAACGCATCGGGGACGTAATCGACCCGGGTGTAATGTATAACGAACTTTTCCGCGTCCTAAACTGTGGTGTTGTGATCCGAAGCTTTTTTTTCCTCCATCGCCCCCAACCTGCATGCCCAGGCATGTTCCCCTATACTAGCTTGAACGCGTCTCACCGTTATACTATAGTTCTGAACCGAACGGTGGAATGGGACTTTTTATAGCCGTACGGATCAAGACTTTTGCTGCCCAATGTCCCCCCCCCCCCCCAATGTTTTGCGATCAAGACAATGAGGCAATCATCATCATCATCTAAAGAAAGCAGAGTTATGAAGGTTTATAGTCAGACATTGACAGGCAGATATAACAATAAACACAATAAATATGCTATACATCCTATACACCGAATGAAAGCCCTGAATGTGTACTTTTACGAGGAAAAGAGTAAACATTGATCCCATGTACAGTTTGTCATAAATTGGTTACATTGCACATTGTGCCCACCAGATATAACTGCAGAGAAGACATGGACCCGAACTCAATATTCACAAAATAAGGCCTATAGCGACATATAAATACTATATACCGTATGAAACAGAAGACTCTCTGCTTTCATAAGAAAAAAACTTCTACTGTAGTAATAATAAAAATCACACCCATGTGAAGTGAGTGGTGCAACTCTGTCCCATATTCTGTTCTCTGCTTATTCAATACAGCTCGCTATATACGGACTGAGGCAGAAAGTCATGTAAACCTTTTATTTACAGTTTGGTCTGTAAACTTCTACTGTAATAATAAAAATCACACCCCTGTGAAGTGAGCGTTGCAACTGTTCTGTACTTATTCACTACAGCTCGCTATATACGGACTGAGACAGAAAGTCATGTAAACCTTTTATTTACAGTTTGGTCTGTAAACTTCTACTGTAATAATAAAAATCACACCCCTGTGAAGTGAGCGGTGCAACTGTTCTCTACAGTTGCGCGGTGCAACTGTAGAGAACAGTTGCACCGCATATAGCGAGCTGTAGTGAATAAGTACAGAACAGTTGCAACGCTCACTTCACAGGGGTGTGATTTTTATTATTACAGTAGAAGTTTACAGACCAAACTGTAAATAAAAGGTTTACATGACTTTCTGCCTCAGTCCGTATATAGCGAGCTGTATTGAATAAGCAGAGAACAGAATATGGGACAGAGTTGCACCACTCACTTCACATGGGTGTGATTTTTATTATTACTACAGTAGAAGTTTTTTTCTTATGAAAGCAGAGAGTCTTCTGTTTCATATGGTATAAAGTATTTATATGTCGCTATAGGCCTTATTTTGTGAATATTGAGGAGTTCACGTCCATGTCTTCTCTGAAGTTATCTGGTGGGCACAAGCTGCATTCAATAACCAATTACTGTCTAACTGTACATGGGATCAATGTTAACTCTTTTCCTCGTAAAAGTACACATTCAGGGCTTTCATTCGGTGTATAGGATGTATAGGATATTTATTGGGTTCAATTTTATATCTGCCTGTCAATGTCTCTGACTTTAAACCATCCATAACTCTGCTCGCTGTTCAAGATAACCACTTCCAGGCAAATGCAGGTGTTGCAAAAAGGTCAATATCTCCAGAATGGAACATGGTAAAATCAAAATCAAAATCAAAATCAAAATCAAAATATTTTTTTTTAAAATTGAAGTGGACAAGTTCAGCTTTCTTTTGATGTATGCGTGTGATTCTCGCTATAAGAGAACATTTTGCTGTGGGCCCCCGAACAAGGCCTTTGTGCAATGTTAAACGGTAGCAACATCAAAATAGGCCTGCCGAGATCCTGTAGCAATCAAAGTGTTAAGACCTGGAGGCGTGATCAATGCCATTTGGCTATTCTGAGTGGCCAAAGAGCATTGACCACGCCTCCAGGTCTTAAGTTAAGTCATAAGACCCGGTACTTAAGACACGCAAAATATGGCCCTGAGAGTGTAAAAGTGAACACAAATGGACCCATATAATAAGGACTTAATCAAACTCACAGAGTTAATTTTAACATTGTGTTCCATTTCCCTCTGTGATGACGCATGGTATACGGTATACGCATTGCGCGCGTAAATAGGGCCAGTGCATAGGGAGGAGTTTCACTCAGAACGGGTTATTCTTGTTGCCATTTTTCTGCCTACCAGTAGGCTAGTAGGCTATAGTATAGTAGGCTGCTAGGCCATATTTTCCAGCCTCGCTGTGGAGACATATACCATTGTAGATATAAAATTAAATGAACACTGTATGGTTTGGGTGTCAGATGACAAAATAACATAACCTTGATCCACAACAGTAATGGGTCTGCCCTGTCCGTTTTTATACTCTAACTTGTCCATTCCACCGCGGGCCGCCAGAATTATGCTTCCATTGTAGCCTTGCAGTGCGCTGACTGTCAGAGATATCAAATAATGAAATACACGCTGTATGGTTTCTTTGATTTGGGTGTCACTGTCAGCTGACAAAATAACATAACCCGTTACCCAACATTCCCAACACATGTATGCTCTGCTCTCTACCTGTCCTCAAACGAGCATGACAGTGTAATCAAAATAATAATCGTCAGATCGCATACAGACAGATTATTTATTTACTGCGGAGAAAACACATGTTTCCCCCTCTCCCTGGTTCCGTAAGGATATGTCCACATGTCTCCTCTCCCTGGTTCCGTAAGGATATGTCCACATGTCTCCTCTCCCTGGTTCCGTAAGGATATGTCCACATGTCTTCTCGTCTAGTACAGGGGTTCTCAACCCGTGGGTCGCGACCCCTCGGGGGGTCGCCAAATTATTTTAGGGGGTCCCCAAATTATTTTCAAAAAAAAAAAAAAAAAAAAATGATTTTTTTTTAAATTTTATTTTCACGATTTTTCAAAAATAGCAGACCTACAAGCTCGTAGCGCGCCACTCGGTGGCGCGCTATGAGCTTGTAGATCTGCTATTTTTAAATAGCTAAATTATAACAATGCTTAAAACACCAAAAGGGGTTCCCGCCCAAAATGGTTTAAGGTTATTGTAGCAGCAATTTATATTGGGGGTCGGGAGGGGGCGGGGCGGGGGTCCCGAGACATTGCCAAAGCATTTCCGGGGGTCCCCGGCCAAAAACGTTGAGAACCCCTGGTCTAGTAAGATGTAAACATTGAGAACAGTTTTGACGTGAGGGGAGGGGAGGCGGTTATCAGATCAGAACACCCAAACATTTTCGCGAATAATAATAATACCGCCGTCGATCCAGAGCCATAGAGTAGAAGAGTTGTGACATGTCAAAGATAGTAGAGAGTTGGAAGATGGTGTACTGCAGTGACAGTATACACACACCAGCGTCACTGACAAGCAAACTTACGAACTACAGACTGGCAGCCAAGTAGCCTAGCATCCTACTAGCCTACATGTAGGCAGAAAGATGGCGCACAATTAAGCCCAAAATCCTACCAAACGCATCACTATGCTCCCCCCATATACCTCTTGCCAGAGAGTGTGCGTGCGTATGAGAGAGAGAGAGAGAGAGAGAGAGAGAGAGAGAGAGAGAGAGAGAGAGAGAGAGAGAGAGAGGTCCGTCGCTCTGGTGAGGTAAGCGCTTCCATTAGCGCTCATCAGCACGCCTGCCGAGGGAGCACTTTGCAGACATCTGCTTGCCTTCGTCACCAAGGCACGCTAAAAGGCAGGAAAAAAAATGAAATGAGAGTATACAATCCCCCCATCCAGAGAGAGAGAGAGAGAGAGCTGAGTGAGTGCTCGGGGCTCTGTGAGTATGAACTGATGTCTTCGGGGTCTAGCCAGAGAGGTTTAGCGACTAAAAGGCTTTTATTCCTACAGATTTGTGGGGGGAAATAATTTGGCGCCATCATAGACTAAATAGGTGACTGCATGACGCCATTTCGACCGGGACCCTGAGCTCATTTCGAGCCCCCCTGTGTGTCCTCGGTCAATTGTATTTCATTGTGGACTGACACGTGTGCACATCACCCCACCTAGCTGCGTTTCATGCCACTTTAAATCATTCTTTTCACATATGTGACCGAGCCTGGCAAAATGGTCCTCATCTCGCCAATAATGAAAAGGCAGAAAATCGCTAAATAAACTTGATTTTTTGTTGTTGTGTGATTTTCGTTTTTTTCATATTAACACAGTTTGAATGTTGAAGAAGGTTTTCATTCCAACAGATTGTTGATTTGGTCAAATTAAATGTATTAATCTATAAGTCAAAGTATGCTTGTTTTTTTTGCTGTCGGTTGGAGGAAGCCTCATTTCAAACAATTCAGTTCAATT